>NW_021604632.1:7996038-8001461 GCF_004785775.1 Grammomys surdaster
GGAGGGAGGGGGGAGGGAGGGAGGGAGGGAGGGAGGGAGGGAGGGAGGGAGGGAAAGATGAAATTGTCCCACATTCAGGATGCCACTGAATAAGAAGTTTAAGTTTTCTCTCCTGAAGCTGACCATTTAACTCTTACGAGATCCTTTGGCTCAGATGTTGGGTTCTTCCTCCTGTGCATTTAAAAAACTATCATCATTGCCATTCAGGCCTGGAATGGTCTGCGTAATCTTCAAACATGGTAAAATAACATGAGGATCACAAAGCTTGTTGTGTAACATAAAATTGAAAGGGGTGCTAGGTGGAAGAGCATGCCCCCAAATGTCCATACTCTCATCCCCAGAATGTGTGCTACTTTATATGGTGGGAGGGACTTGGCATGGGTTGCTAAGGATCTCTAGAATGATGGTGCAGTGCTAGAAAGGAAATAGAGTAATAACTGGCAAGATGGAGTGTGAGCCAAAGAACCCAGGCAGCTGCCATCAACTGGTCAAGATAAGAAAATAGATTCCCAGCACCCCAAACCTCCAGAAGGGACACAACCCTCTCAACTCCTTTATTCCCAAAGACTTATTTTGCATCTCTGCCTCAAGAACCTTAGAGAATAAGTTTGTGTTCTATGAAGCTAGCAAATGTGTAGTCATTTGTTACAAAGCCAGTAAGAGACCATGGGGGTAGAAAAGGCTTTAATCTGAACCCAGTCCTCAGAGTCAGCAAATTCTCTGTTTTCCTAAGCATCCTAGAGAAATAAAGTGGACAAATGAGAGTTTAGAATGAATGAGTCAAGATAATAAAGTAAAAAAAAAAAGAAAGAAAAGGAAAGGAAAGAAATGAAGAGGAGAGGAGAGGAGAGGAGAGGAGAGGAGAGGAGAGGAGAGAAAAGGAAGCAAGAAAAAAAAATACTAAGGCTGACCAGCAGTGGACACAGATCCCCCAACTCCAAAGACTCAGGTCTCTGCAGCTTCATTTGAGTGACAGGTTTCTCTCCCAGCCATGGAGAAGCTCTGTGTATTTCATGAGGATGTCAGCTCGGGATCAGAGAAAAAGAAGATGAGAAAAAAAAAAGCCCATCTATGGTTTCCTTTCTACTTTGGGGATAGTAATAGTCACATCACACAAAGTGCTACAAAGAGGCCCCAGGCCAAGGAAGACTCAGACAAAAGAGAAAGCACATCGGAATGAATCACAGGTGTGGAGCCGAGCCTTCTTGCATCTCCCCCACACTACCAGTCAAAGCTCATGCTGATGTTCATAAGAAGAAAGAAAACATAAAGTCAGGAAGAAAACACCAGTGTCAGGCACATCCCTGAGCAGAGGAGTAGGTGGAACTCCTGGGATTGACAAATTTAGTTATTTACAGCATTCCCTTGCCAGCAAATTTAAATGCGATTCCCAATAACAGCACCTTCTAAAATAAATATTTTTATTTATGAATTTTTCCTTACTTAGACCACACGAAACTCGAGAACTTCACGTAAGCCAGGAAATGTAGGCAATAGGGCACATAATCTCCAGCTAAAACACGTGAATATATATATACATATACATAAACATATGTATGTATATATATGTGTGTTTGTGTGTGTGTGCGCGCACGTGTGTGAAAAATCAACCTTTGATGAAATAACTCCCTCAGCTGTTATTTTTTGCTGTTGCTTCAGAAATATGCTCTCTGGCTCTCTCCCTCTCCTCCTTTCTTGTCCCCATAGTGAGGTGTCCTGCTGCTGAGGTAGATGAAAGGTCCAGTCTCTTTAAAATTTCATGCAGAGTTCTTCTCAGCATCCAAGCTTTAAAGGCCCATGGCAAACTCAACATATTGTTACACTTGATGGAAGCAGATCTAAAAAAAAATTACATGCAAAAAAATATATCATATAGTCACTGTAGTCTGAAAAGACTAGGCAGTTAAGGATGTCTCCCTTTTGCTAAGCCAATGTGGACACAGACATTCTGATTTCAGTATTTAGAGGCATAAAGGCTGCCCGTGGAGTAATGTAACAAAAATAAGAATGAACCTCAAGTCTTGCGGGTTAGGCTGGGGATTTATGGTATATGTGAATAGCTTTATTCCTTGTCATTCTTCAGACATAGGAGGCGTACTTTATAGATAGCAAATGACACAAAAAATCCACTTTTTAGACTTAATTGCAATGTTGAGCTCATTACCCTAAACTGTCTCTATTTGCATTTGTAAGAAGGGTGTGGTTTACTCCTGTAACCCCCACACTCTAGAAACTGAGACAGGAGGATAGCCATGAGTTCAAAAACAATTGGAACTACAGGCTTGAACTACAGTGTTTGAAATACTATCCAAAAAGATTTTTTTTTTAAGTATAGGATTACAAATTTCTCATTTTTTAGGTCTAGTAAATTTGCAGTTGTGGGTTTGAGTAGCTGTTTGCCTTCTGTTTTTATTAATTCTTGGGGGATTTTGTACACATACGCCCTGTGCTCTCCACCCCTACTGACCTCCAAGACATCGTCACTCTCGACTTCATGCTACCTTCTTTATTTTTCTTTATAACCCACTGAGTATAATTAGCGCTGCCCATATGGTGCATGTGTGTGGAGCCATCCACCGAGGTACTGGCAATCCATAAATGGCCACATACCCAAAGAAAACTAATTTTTCCTTCCCAAGTAGCCTTCAACTGCCAATAGCTCATCAGATAGGAATGGGCCCTTCCGAGCTCCTCCCCCACCCATGCTAGAACATTGGCTGTCTTGATTTTCTGCAGGTGACCACAGCTGCTATAAGTTCATGAGTGCAACAGCCAGGTCATGTCCAGACAGGCTTCCACAGTCTCTTGCCCATCCACTCTTTTGGCTCCCTCTTCTTCCGCGCTCCCCAACCCTTGATGGAGATAATCTACTGAGGCGTGGCTTGGTGGCAATGCTAATATGGCACCATTTGGCCAGGTTTCTGTTGTTCGAATTCATTCATCCTCTTCTTTCAAGCATCTACTGGTTATTAACTACATGCCAGGCACTTGCTAGATATTAAAGATGAGAAAACCTCTCCCCTCACGGTTCTGATAGGGTAGAAGGGCTTAAACCCGTCGCTTGTGATAAACCTGGAGGCCCTTTAGAAGAAAGGTTTGGGATATCATAGTGCCATGAAAAATGATTGGTTATGCTAGAAGGAAAAAGAAACCTAACTAGTTCCCAAGGCTCAGGTCACAAGCTGGCACGTGGTGTGTGAGAACAGCCAGTGAGCATGCGCAGAAGACAGACACAGAGACAGCCATACCAGCTCACTTTATCACAACCGATCGGAATGATAAGAACTAATGTGGTCTCAAGATCTCTCTTAATGCGCCAACTCTGCTTCATTGTTACCAAGACCTCATGAGATCTGTTGTCACTATCCATTGCACACACAGTATAAACTGCAGTCGTGTTATGAGCCCCAACTTCAGTAACACAAGCTTTGGTTGCACCGTAATCATCCTGGCCATCTGGAGATGCTTCTCCAACTACCTGAAAACAGTTCATTATCTTAATTTCTCAGAGACTTTCAGAAAAGCATCCCGGAAGTAAAGTTTAGCCTGTTGTACAAATTCCTGGACTCTGAGACCCAGACATAGATGACAGCGGTGCCTCTGATAACAACGGAAGAGGATTCAAAAAAGAAGAGTCTTGGACAGTTCCTGCCAACCTCGCCATGATAGTCAGTCTTGTCACCTAGGGATCAGAGCCACTAAGGAGGCCAGCCTCTGCACATGTCTATAAGGGCGTTTCTAGATTAGGTCAACAGAGATGGGATGACCCACACTGATTGTGCCTGGCAGTATCACATGGGCTGGGGTCCTTGGCTGAATAAAAAGGAAGTACTGGAACACCAGTATCCTAGTGAACTTTAATGTCAGCCTAGAGTTACCTGAGAAGGAAGTCTCCATTGAGGGGTTGCCCAGATCTGAGATCACAGGAAGTGTTTATATCACAGCTTAGGATTCTTTAAACCAAGAGTGGGTCTGGTGTGGCCAGGTACATTTATATGAAAACTATTTCCTTTAGGGATGTAGGTCAATGGTAGACAGCTTGTTTACCTAGAACCCAAAGATAAAGATATAAAGAAGCATTTTGATCAAATGCTTACACACTTTAGAGACAGATAAACATGAGATTCTCTGTCTATACTTGCAGATCAAAGAGGTTTGTTTTTGTTTTGTTTTTTTTTTAAGAAACATACAAATAAGTAGCCATTGAGAGTATTTAAAGAGGTGGCCCATTTCTTCAGAAAGGGGAAAAGCAGCTTCCTGCTTGCTGAAGATGCAAAATACATGCTGGTTAAGTAAGTGATTTCAATTCATGGTGTATCTGGAGACACAGGAGAAGTACACACGTAGGCAGACATGGTGGTGCACACCTGTAACCAGTACTGTGGAACAGAGGCAGGAGACCAGCTTGAGCAAGTCAGCCAGAAAGGCTGCCTCAAAATAAAGAGAAAAAGTTAAGGCTATAGCTCTGTGACAGAGAAGCCAGTAGGCTTCCCAGTGAAAGGAAGGCGGTAGGGAACGAGGGGGGAGGGAAGGAGGGAGGGGGGGACGGGGGGGGGGAAAGGGGGAAGGCGGGCGGGATGGAGGGAAGGAGGGAGGGAGGGAAGCCAATTTGATACACTCCAAAGTACACATCATGTTACAAAGCTTACTTTTTCTGTCTTCTCAACAATTCCCCCACATCAATGTATTCATTTCTGGCAGGAATGTAATTTCAGATTTTTGTCTTTAATAGAGTCTCAAAAACCCTTTTTTCATTTTCTAGTCACACCTTATTTTGTGTAAACGATGAGCCTCTGGCATTCCCGTTTACCTTTTTCTTATGACAGTGCCGTGTAGCACAGGTCAGCCTAGAACTCAGTATGTAGCCAATGGTGACCTCGAACTCCTGATCCTTTTGCCTCCGCCTCCCTCCCAAGTGCTGAGATTGCAAGTGTGCCCCCGCACACTTGCTCTACATGGTTGCTAGAGACTGAACCCAGAGCTTCACACATGCTGGGCAAGTACTCTATACTCCTAGCCCTGTTTAGTTTCTTGTTTGTTTGTTTGTTTGTTTGTGTTTAATCACTACTGTACTTACTGGGAAGTACTTGGAACTATTCCCAAAGCAAATCAGTCATTTCTTTACACAGCAGTAAATATTAACATTTGGGCTCTATTGTGTTTCCCTGGATACACTCCACTGCAGGATGATAAGAAGGATGGTGTGTGTGTGTGTGTGTGTGTGTGTGTGTGTGTATGTGTGTGTCTGTGTGTCTGTGTGTGTCTGTGTGTCTGTGTCTGTGTGTCTGTGTGTGTGTCTGTGTGTGTCTATGTGTGTGTGTGTCTATGTGTTTCTGTGTGTGTATGTTTCTGTGTGTGTGTCTGTGTGTTTCTGAGTGTGTGTCTGTGTATGTGTCTGTGTGTTTCTGTGTGTGTGTCTGTGT
>NW_021604632.1:8001861-8052592 GCF_004785775.1 Grammomys surdaster
TGTCTGTGTGTTTCTGTGTGTGTGTCTGTGTGTGTCTGTGTGTGTGTCTGTGTGTGTCTGTATGTGTCTGTGTATGTGTTTCTGTATGTGTGTGTCTGTGTGTCTCTGTGTGTGTTTCTATATGTGTGTCTGTGTGTCTCTGTGTGTGAGTGTGTGTGTATGTGTAAGAGCATTGTTACAAACTTCTAAATTCAAGTCAAGATGTCTAGACATAGTATTTAAGTCAAAATCCAATGTTAAGATGTTCATAACCAAGGCTAGAGAGGTGGCTCTGCAGTTAAAATGCATACTGTCCTTGCGGAGAACCTTAGTTCAGATCCTAGGTCCCATATTGAGCCGCTCACAACCACCTGGGATCCCAGCTCCAGGGGTTCAGACACCCTTTTCTAGACTCCATCGACACCAGCACTCATGTGTACACATACATAGATACTGACAAATATAATTTAACCCAAAATAAACCAAAAAATTGTCATAATCAATACCTAGCCATAAATTAAATTTTTAACATGATGTGTGAACCATTGACTATGTTCTATTTATGTTCTAGTATTTATGTTCTAGAGTTATAAGATTTAGGTAAGAACTATCTACCCCTGATGTTTGGCTCATAGATAAGTCTTTGTACCATTTGTACAATTCAACAGAAGACAAAATAACCCCTAAAAATAACACAGATATTGCCTTAAGCTGGTTGGTTTTCAGTAACTGTTGACTTTTAACAACCATGAGGTCCTAGGCACAGAGCAAAAATCTTTACATTCATCATATATTTTCTGTTTATTCTTTTTTGGTTTTGCAACAAGATCTTGCTATGCAGTCCAGGCTAACATTAAACCTTCCATTCTCCTGTCTCAGCTGCCCAAGTGCTGAGACTTCAAGTATGGTCCAACACCCATCTCATCCTTTACTTTTAATTAATGTAACCAGCTTTGCTGCCTCAACTTTCCCACTGCTTACCACATCTGGAAATAAGAGAGATTTGTCCCACTGTCGGGGACCTGAAGATACAGGCCCATTGGGATCAGCGTTTCGGATATCTGTCTCTTCTGCTTCTTTCTTCTAACTTCTTCCTCTGCTAGGAATCCAGTGAACTCATCCCAGAGATGATTCTGCACTCCACTCATTGGCCATCATGTCTAAAGCCTCACAGCTACTGGGTGGCAGTGCTGGGAACTAAAGCCAAGAAGATACCCAAGCTAAAAATGTTTTAACGTTTATGTGTGTGGTATGTTGTATGTGGGGCAGGGATGCCCATGTATGTGTTACCAAGGACACATGAAGGACAGAGGACACCTCTAATGTCAGTCTTAGCCTTCTACCTTAAGAAAGGGGGGCTTCTGGGTATTCTTCATCTCTACCCCCATCTCGCTATAAAAGCACTGGGATTGCAGATGTGCACCACCAAACCTGGCTTTCCATGGCTTCTAAACTCAGGTCTTCACCCTCGAATAACAAGTGCTTTATCCAGAGCCAGCTAGATTTTTTTTCTTTTTCTCCAGCACCTGGCAGTGGGAAAGCTTACCAAAAATACTGCTAAAGTAAACAACAACAACAAAAGTAAATCCAAGGAACAACAACTCTTACAATATCCACAGGCCCGTGCTACCATCTGTACTACCACCTGTGCCACCACCTGTACTACCACCTGTGCCAACACCTGTACTACCACCTGTGCCAACACCTGTGCCAACACCTGTGCCACCCAGAGGCACTGGCACATACCTTTAACCCCAGAACTTGGGAGGCAAAAGCAGATAGATCTCTTGAGTTTGAGGTCAGCCTGGTCTGCAGAGCGAGTTCCAGGACAACCAGGGCTACACAGAGAAACCCTGCCTCAAAACAACAACAACAAAATATACCCAGAGGCCTAAGACTGAGGCATTTTGAAAAAGCCAGACTTCTTGTGTTGTTTTCCAAGGCTGAACTTGCAAAGTCTAAGCATCTACTGAGATATATCCCGTGGGAGCCTTGTCAGCCTAATTTCCTTCAAAAGCATTTTTTTTTATTAGTCGAATTCCACAATTAACAACTCTTCTCTACGTTACACTAAGCACAGAAACGAGGTAAGGCATATATTCTGAGAAAAAAATAATATTTACATGAAATACTGATACAAATTATCATTAAATTGGGGCTAACTGGGCAGCTGCTACATACCTATGAGACTCCTGTAAGCTTATCAGACAATAAGGAACATGTGCCAATTGCTTCACAGAAATAGAATGTCCCCTCAAGTTATATCACACAGGAGGAGGGAAGAAAAAAAAAAAAAACCCGAGCTGGGTAAGAAGTGCAGGTTTATCTTATCTTAAATCGGACCAAAGGGATTTAGGAAGCTTTTTTAATCTACTTGTGCATAATGATCTCTCAGATTAATCATACTGTTTAATAGAATATTATTATTAATTAGACATGTCAGTGCTTCAGGCAGAGAATTGTTGGAAAGTAAAAAGATCTGTATTCCGAAGGCTTGAGAGAGAGAGAGAGAATTTTCCATTTCTAACACCGCATGCGCATCTCTCTTAGCTCCAGCTCTCAGTGGAAAACCCTCAATGCGTTGCCTCTGTGCAACGCTAACATTTAGATGCTTCCCGCTTAAGAGCCAGCTGAGCGGAGTCGGCCTTGTAAGACATTTTCTGCGTTATGACCCAATTCCATTGTTTGAGATTTTATTTATTATTTTGTGTGTGGGAGTGTTTGCCTGAATGTTTGTGCGTCACATATCTGCAGTATCCAGGGAGGCCAGAAGAGGGAGTCAGACCTCATGGAAACGGAGTTACAGATGGTTGTGACAGACCATGTGGTTGCTGGGAGGAGAACTGGACCCCCCTCGAAGAGCAGCCAGTACTCTTAATCACTGAGCCACCTCTCTAACCTCATTTTAATATTTTTAATGGTTATATTAATGTAAAATGTAAGGTTTAGAAGATATGGCTGATTTTTTTATAGTTCTCCCTGATGACTAAAATAATGTTGCATTTTCTATATAGTTACATTTTCTATTTTAAAAAAAGGCAAATCAGTGGCTGGAGAGATAGCTCAGTAGTTAAGAGCACTGATTGCCCTCCAGAGGTCCTGCATTCGATTACCAACAATCACAGGGTAGCTCGCAACCATCCGTAATGAGATTCTTCTGTGGTGTCTGAAGAGAGCAACTGTGTACTCACACACATAAAATAAATAAATAATTCTTTTAAAAATAAAAGAAAATCAGCTGGGTGGTGGTGGTACATACCTTTAATCCAAGCACTCAGAAGGCAGAGGCAGGCAAATCTCTGAGTTTGAGGCAAGTCTGGTCTACAAAGCAAGTTCCACGACAGCCCTGGCTATACAAAGAGACCCTGTCTCAAAACAAAACAAAACAATCTTCCAGATGTAGTGATGCACAGCAGAGCTCCATGTGTCTGAGGCTAGCCTGGACTACATAGTAAATCCCAGGCCAACCAAGGCTACACACCTGAAATCCCATCCTGTGGGAGGTGAAGTTGGGGTGACCAGGGGTTCAAGGTCATCTTCAGCTACATACCAAGCTAAAAACCGAATAGAGACAGACTAGAATACTTGTGTCTTAGAGTTTTACTGCATCGAAAAGACACCATGACCAATGCAAATCTTATAAAGAACAACATTTAATTGGGGCTGGCTTACAGGTTCAGAGGTTCAGTCCATTATCAGCAAGGCAGGAACATGGCAGCATCCAGGCAGGCATAGTTCAGAGAGAGCTGAGAGTTCTAAATCTTCATCTGAAGACTGCTAGCAGAATACTGACTTCCAGGCAGCTATGACAAGAGGATTAAAGCCCACACTCACAGTGACATACCTACTCCAACAAGGCCACACCTACTCCCAAAAGGCCACAACTACTCCAACAAGGCCACACCTACTTCCACAAAGCCACACCTTCTAATAGTGCCACTCCCTGGGCTATACAAACCATCACAACTTGATACCCTGTCTCAAAGTTGAAAAGAAAAATAATCTGTCCTGCATATAGTACCACAAACATTTGCATAAGGAGGCAAATCCTGAAGCTGTGGAGTGGATCTGTAGGCCCTGCCTCCAATCCCCAGACTAATCCCAAGGGTAAGTCCACATTTCCTAAAGGCCTGCATGTGTACTGAAGTGGTGTACTAACAGCCTGGCTAGTAAAGATTCAGATAGGGAAGACTAGTTGCCTCAGGAACTGCCTCAGAACTAACAAATGGGTTTGTTAGGTAGCCCAGACTAGCCTCAAGCTCAGAACCTTCCTACCTTGGTCTCCCCAGAACTGAAGTTACAGATGTGCAACACCATGTCCCATCTAGAATTTCCACGTGTCATTTTATGCTTATAAATCTGTGATACAAAAAGAAAACTCTGTGGGTAAGAGCTTACTATGTAAGCTTAAGACCTAAGGCTGGATCCCCAGAACCCCATACAAAGCTACAATCCCAGCACTCCTATAGTGAGGCTACCGAGACAGGAGAATCCCCAGAAGCTCACAGGTCAGCTTGCCTGACATATACAAAGGCAAACCCAGAAAGCCTGTCTCAGATAAGGCGAGAGGCTGAACCAACACCTGAGGTTGTCCTTTGACCACACATGCATACACCATGAGATACACACACCTGCATTCAAATGCAAGTACGTATGAGGGAGAGAGGGAGGGAGAAGGAGAGGGAGAGGGATGAGGAAGAGAGAGAGAGACTATATAAAATTAATAACCTTATAATAGCGACTTGTGGTATCTTTGTATCTTTTTTAAAGATTTATTTAATTTATGTATATGAGTACACCATTGCTCTCTTCGGACACACCAGAAGAGGGCATCAGATCCCATTACAAATAGTTGAGAGCCACCATGTGGTTGCTGGAAATTGAACTCAGGACCTCTGGAAGAGTAGTCGGTGCTCTTAACCCCTCAGCCATCTCTCCAGCCTGTATCTTTGTATCTTTGCTGTGCATGCATCTGTGTGTGTGTGTGTGTGTGTGTGTGTGTGTGTGTATTAGACACACTGGAATTACAGTTACAGGCATCTGTGGGCCAACCAATGAGGATGCTAAGAACAGAATTCCTGCCCACTGCAAGAGCAGTCAGCATTCTTGACTTCAGAGCCATCTCTTCAGATTCTAAGAAACATTATAAAATATTGATTTAGGGGCTGGAGAGAGAGGTGAATGGTTAGGAGCTCCATCTGCTCTTGCAGAGGACCCAGGTTCAGTTCCCACCACCCATGTAGTGGTTCACAATCATCTGTAGCTCCAGTGCCAGGGGGATCCAGTGCCCTCGCCTGACATCTGCAGGAGCTAAGCATACCTGTGGCGCACACACACATGCATGCAGGCAAAACACTCATACGCATAAAATAAAGCAAATAAATCTTTAGAAATTAATACTTATGGTTTTAGGTGTGTGCGCATGTGTCTGCATGTATGTATGTGTACCACATGCATACAGATGTTGGGGAGACTGGAAGAGGGCAGCAGACACCACAGAACTTGAGGCAGTTGTGACCTCCTGATGTAGTAGCTGGGAACTGAACTTGGGCCCTCTGCAAGAGAAGCAAGTGTTCTTAACCACTGAGCTATCTCTCCAGCCTCCTGAAAAGCTTTTTTAAAAATTAGACAATCATACTTGATTTGTATTAAGTTGTTAGAAGAACATTTATCCTTGCAAGCCTTGTACATGCTTCTAGGGGGGGGGAATGACTTAATAAACGTACAGAGAAGCAAATGTGAACTGTTCTATGATTTTTGGTTTCATACTTGTGTGTAAAAGTTTATACAGCATAATGAATGTTTTTCTTGTGAACCAGCATAAAGCCTGGAAAACAACCTTAATAAAAACTCTCTTACTTTAAAACTAATGGCCCCCACCCCCACAAGAGGCCAGTATTATCTAAGTGATATTATTTTAACCAATTTTGTGGAAGGTTTTTTTAATCGAAAAAAAGAATGATTTTTATAATATCTTTGAGTGACTCTGAAGTAGAGAGTTATAATGAAATTTTCCTGTAGCCTTAACATTACAATTCATGATTCTAAAAATGTACCTATGTATATTAGGTCAATTTTTTATAAGACTATGCATTCTAAATCACACACAAAACAGACATACACACATTCCCTGCAATTATTAAACTTCGCAGATCTACTCAGAACATAGTTCCTTTGCCCTTTCCTCCCTTTTGAAGTCTTGCTAGGTTTGTATTTACTCTACCTGATCGCAAGGTAACCCAAAACACATTGACTTTAATAACTTTTACACATTCATAAATATTCTTAAACCTCATAAATGTTTAACATTTGTATTGTAGATCAAAGTGCCGTTCTTTCCCCTGTAAATAAATCATTTCTAATCTAAAGATGGGGGTGGGTTAGTGGGGAGGAGGGGGTGCTGAACACGGGTCTTCCTGGCCTGTGAATCAAAAGACATTCCCAGACGTTAACTTTTCTTTTCAAATCTGAGAAACATATTAAATGTATATCTTAAAATAAGATGTTTTCCTCATGTTTCCTGTGGGCCGAGTCCCCTGGTGCATTCCTTCCCACACTAAAGCTTTGGAATGAATTCTCAGCTTTGTCATTTCTCCCTCTGCAAGGGAAGGAAAACCAAAATGACTACAATATCCCTTGACCGAGACTCACCGTGTCAAACCCGAGCACAATGAGTTACAATGTAAAAGAAAAATGAAAACATATATCATATACATAGACAGATATCCATACACACAGCCCACTCTGCTGCTTTACAAAAAGTAATTCCCACTGTCTGTGTTTTGGAAACCGTCTATGAAAAGGCATCTAAGGCGAGACTGGGGTGCCATTCAGTTGCTAGAAGGCTTGTCAAACAAGCACAAAGCCTTGTAAATGGGGGGCGGTGGCTTGCCCTGTAACCCTCACTCTTAGATGATACAGGCAGAAAGATTAGAAGTGTAGATTCATCTCCTGCTCCGTAACAAGTTGGAGGCCAGCCTGAGCTACATAAGACCCTGTCTCATATATATATATGTATATACATATATATATATATAAAATCACAAGGCATTCACAGGAAGTGAAAAGAATTTTTAGGACTGCTATCTGGTCTACAAGCTGCGAGTATGCGAGTGGCCATCTGGAGCACCCTAATAATGTGTCTTACAAATTAAGCTTTCCCTACTACGAACTCTTCTGATACTTAAAGGAACAGGAGCCAAATTAATTGGTAGGTTTTCAGGGACCCATGGTGCCTGCTTGCAACAGGGTGGCGTGGGTCTGTGCTATGGGAGTTAGTGAGTTCCGTCACACTTGTATTTCAGCAGCTTAGAGTCCCTGTGTGTCCCTGTGATATCTTTCTCACGTGCTCTGGCCATGCCCCGTCACTAACTGATTATGCTATGCCAACCACTTCTGTCCGTAGCTGTCAATAATTCTTCCGTATAAACATCCTTTTTGAATCCGTTCTTGGCCTCCCCAATTGTTCCGCCTCCTTCCTCTCGGCGGCCCCACTTCAAGGGATGAAGCCCTTCTGAGAACACGGCTCTACGGCAATCACTCGGTTCTGTGTGTGCATTTTAATTTCATGCACGACAGGGGGGAATCGCAATCGGCCTTAAACAAAAATTGAGTCTTTTAATACTTTATTGTGTCGCGCCGTTTATCCTTCACATGGCCTATTAGCTCTTTAAAAATATATAACACACAAAACAGAAGGCGGAAGAGGTGGGAAAAAAAAAAGGTCCCGTTGACACCAGGCATTCAAGGAACACTCAAAATCCTACAAATATTTCACCAAGTGTATGTTTGTCAAAATAAACTGAGTTTGTTAGGCATTGCCCCCCCTCGCCTGCGTGTTCCGTTGTTATGCCGGCTCAGTACGGCTTCACGCATTAAGCTCCGTCCCGTGGAGATCCGCAGTAGAGAGAAGCATTCCGTTTTGACTATTGCAGATTTAGATTGGTTCTGCAGCGTGGCCTATAATTTAAGTCTCATAGAACAAAAAGGAAGTGGAATGGGGTGGGGGGAAGAAGTATGGTGGTGGGGAGCCTAGGAGAAAATGCTAAATTATCTGGAGCTGGAGAAGGCACAATCAGGACTGGTCTCAAGCCTGCTGTATGATTTTTCTTCCCTTGACATGGCTGACATCCTTGCATTGGCAGTAACAGTCTAGTGAACTTCTCGTCTTTTCCTCTCCCCAAGTACATTTTAAGGGACAAATTATCATCATCATTATCATCATCATCATCATCCCAAGTCCCTGAGGACGGGCTTGCCTCAGCCACTGATGGTGGTACTAAGTTCAGCGATTAGAACCCGATTAGAATGTGAAGAAGGAAGAAGAGATGCGCTGAGCCGGGCTGGGTTGGAGAACCACAGCCCTGGAAAATCAGAAGCAGATGGTTCAAAACCATCCGCTCGTGGAAACTTTACACAAAAGGGGAAACTGCACATTTTAAGAAGCACACATGAAAAGTAAGGGGGGGGGCGGAGGTCTGAGAAAGACACTGTGAAGAGTTTGTATTTACAGCCCAGACTTTCCTGCCCTCTTGTGGAGGAAATCCAGAGCTCCCGAGCCACATCAATGTTTTAATTGCACACACACGTTTGTACACGAATGCATGTTCACATGTGTGTGGGTGCACATAGTGGAGGATGCATGCGGAGACCAAAGGTTGACATCAGGTATTTTCCTTTTTGAATCTTCACATTATATGAAGAGATATGTGTCTCTCACTTGAACCCAGAGCTCACCAATACAGCTAGTCTAACTAGCCATCTTACCCTGGGGATCCCCTGCCTCTGCCTCTCAACTCCTGGGATTACAAACAGGCTACCGTCCACACCCTGCATTTATATAGGTGCTGGGGATTTGAACTCAGATCCTTGGACTTACATAGCAAGCTCTTTACTCACTGAACCATCTCATCTCCCCAGCCCTGGTGACAACTTTTTAAGTGGCTTCTTCCATGTCCGTGTGATTCGATGTCACAGTTGGGTTTTCAGGTGCTCACAGAACTTTACCAGCCACGAAATGCTGATCAAAAGTAGAACCTGTGGGTTTCTCTGCTGAGGACACAGCAACAGCAATAAGAATCAGACTTTAAACTGAGTCTAACTGCCATTTAGAATTCACCATCGTAAGAAAATAAGATGCGGATATTTTTAGGAAAGGGAGCTTTTTTTGCAGAGTAGACACTCCTGATCATTCATCAATTGTGTTTTTGTTTTTATGGCGAAGGATGCTCGATTTAGGGACAATTTAATTAGCTCTGTCTAGTCAAATTGGTGTTTTAAATAACGTTAGCTGTATTGATCTTTCACCTATGTTTCTGGTCCTGCTGTTCTGGAGTATGCTATGTGTTACAAAATAACGTAAAATAAAATACACTGTTACATTTTAAAGTAGAACGGTAGAATGAGAATAACCAAGCAAAGCCAAGTCAGGTGTTAAACTGGTAGAAACCATTTAATACGGAGGAAAGGGGGAAATTGGAGTTTTAATAAGAGAGACATGAATGTGAGCTATACATGTATTTTTAAATAATTAAGAAAAGAAAACAAGAGAAAGGAAGCAGAATTTGCAGGACAGCCCTAGGTTAGCTATATTTCTATTTCCCACCTCGAGATGGGGGATCACTCTCTCTGGGGTGGAGGTGGGAGCTCCATTACCCATTGTCACCACGCCAGCTGCAGCAAAGGACAGGCAAATCCCATTAGCAACTCCTGTAAAATCAGAGGGTTTCCAAGCTCCTTTGGGTTATTAGTTATTTCCTTAAGGAGTGTGTAGAATTGTCAACCGGGAGATGAAGGCAACCCCTGAGCAGCAAGCCACTGCAATGCCCAGCTAATCAATAGCCAACCAGCACCACGGCTCAACACTCAAACCTGCCTTGGCCAGCCTAGAGAACATGCAAATTTTTGTTGTCATCTGTTTGTGAGACAAGATCTCACTATGTATAGCTCTGGCTAGCACGGAACTTTCAATGTAGAGCAGGCCAGCCTGGAAGTCACAGAGATCCACTTGCCTCAGCCTCCTGAGGGCTGCGATTAAACCTGGCTTGAGACCTGCTATTGTTTTTATTTAGTATGTGTTCTGAAATTATCATAAAAAGGGTATCACAGTACAATTCAAAGAGAGTTTCTTTTAATGTTTAAGAAATTGAGAAGAAGAGGGGAAAAAAATAATCATCACAAAAAAAATCATGATAATGTGTGAAGGTTCTGAAAGGCGAGTTGATCTCTCCTTTTGACGAGAAAAATCTCTCAAAGCTGCAGACCTTCAGACGCTCCTAACATTACGCCAACCACGGTGCTTAGCGCCAGGACAACACACAAGAAATACAAATCGTAATTCCCCCTTCACATCACAAGTCATCTCTCCAACTACCAATCATGTGTAAGCTCTCTCTCATTCAGGAAGACCAAATACAAACAACAGTTGGCCAACTAGGCCTAAGTGGGCAAAACAGACCCTCTATGTAATGGGCTAGAAGAGAAGGCCAGAGTGTCGGGGATTTCCAGGGGAGGAAGTACGCCAGATGGAAAGTGGACATGGAGACGCGGGGAAAGTAGCTGTTCCCAAGAGTGCAGACCCCAGTGGGCTTATCAGGAGTTAGCACGCTGGCTTTCAAAGGCTCCCAAGTCAGGGTACTCAAAGTAAAAGCTCTTAGACTAGAGAGATGGCTCACAGTTAAGAGCACCGGCTACCCTTGCAGAAGACCCTGGTTCCATTCCCAGCACCCACAGGATGGCCCACAACCAACTGTTAACTCCAGTCCCAGGGCATCCAATTCCCACCTCTGGCCTCTGTGGACTCTGCACGCATGTGACAAGCAGACATGCATACAAGCAAAATACCCATATACATAAAAATAAAGTCGACTTTTTTCCAAGATGTATTTAAACCAGTGACTGTTGACAAAGAAGGTTGCCCAGGTAGAGTGACCTGTATTAGCAAGAACACAGACTACAAAGCCCCGAGTCACGGTTTCACCAGCAGGGGGGCGCTGACTCGTGTCGGCAGGAGTTTGGTGGTGCCATTTCTACGGATGATTCTGAAGAGGTTTCCGGTGCCTTGAAAATGGGGATGAATAATAAAACAAGCTTGTTCGTGTGACATTAAACTATTCAGAGGGAACTAGAGGACTGGGAACCCACACACTATACAAAGATTAAGTAGAACAGTGGATATGATGGCGGTTCCATGGGGTGGCAGGCCACAGCGTTGCCAGCATGAAGAAGCTGGATGGGGAGAGAACAAGGGTGTTTATGTTCTCAGGAGAGCCTCACAGGCTGCTGTAAAAGACTGGTCATCTTCCCTCCGTATTTTTTTTTAAAGTAAACTTGAGCTTAGATCACCAATTTAAAAAGAAAAGTTCTTAAACTGCCATTTAAAAAAAAAAAAAAACTTAGCTACCCTGGTCCTGGTGTGGTAGGGCACACTTGTAATCCCAGCACCTTGGCAAGATTGAAACATTGCAAAAAAACAAACAAGAAGTCACATTGGCCAGGAGTAGTGGGGCGTGCCTGTTATCGCAGGCACACTTGGGAGACAGAATCAAAAGATTGCTGCAAGTTCAAGGCCAGCCAGGGCTACCTAGCAAGGTCTCATCTCAAATCTCAAAAAAAAAAAAAAAAATTAAAAAGCAGCACATTAAACATACAATAACTTCTTCATTACATCATCATTTAAGCATTTATTGATCACTTAATATGACTGGCACTGTACTAGGGACTAAAAGTAAAATTCAGTCCCTAATCCTAATTTTTAAATTTTTGATTACATTTATTTATTATATGTTTCTGTATCTATGTAGGGGGGAGCAGAGTGCATGGGTGCGAGAGTACACACCAACAAGTCAGAGGACAACTGGCAGAAGCCAGTTCTATCCTACTGGATGGGACCCAGGAGTCAAACTCAGGCCATCAAGCTTGGCAGCAAGTCCCTTTACCTGCTGAGCCATCAGTTTCTGATCTGTAAGACTAGGAATGAGGTGTCACATGGTCACCTTAAAGGCATTGTAAGGGAAGAGCACAGAAACTCAAGAGGACTCAAGTCCCAAGAGTCTTTGCACCCTTAAAGGGGAAAGCACCCCAAAGTTGAGAGAGATGTTTTGTTGGTGATGGGGGGCTTTCCTACCCCCAAGATAAAGGAACAGAAAAGAAAGCTCCTACTCGGGAAACAGACGCTGTATGCAAAGCAGGATGATAGAGCTTAGTCAGGAGAGAGTCAGCCTGGTTCCCAGAATCCACTTCACATAACAGAAAGGATGACACACCGCCTTAATCCCAGCACTGGTGAGGCGAAGCAGACAGGATGATGGGGCTCACCAGCCACTCAGCCAGGACCCATTAATAAACTCCAGGCCAGTGAGACACCCTATCTGGAAGGTGGTGGATGGTGTTCTAGAAGATGGCACCTAAGGTTGTCCTCTGTCCAGACACGTGCACACACACACAAACCTGCACATGTGTGTGCACGTGCATACACACACACAGTAGTTATAATTAAAGGGTTTTAATTTTTTTTAAAAAGAAATATGTAAAAAGGAAAGACAAGATAGGAATATGCTGCATGGCCATTATTGCAGTGGATTTTAACTGGTAAATGGTCACTGCATAATTCCACAGGCAAGGTGGCCACTTGAGATTCCCAGCAGGGTTTGGACTGATGGGCATATAACCGGTCTGTAATTAAGTAAATTTGATGTCCATCATTACATCTAACCTAGTTGTAGCATTCCTAGGATTGAGGCTCAGGAAGCACCATCAGTAAACAGAATCATCCTCAGTAAACACCGCCACAGTAGCTTAGAACAGATGTGACCAACTGACCATCTGTCTTACCTAGTGTTATATCAACCTGACACAAGCTGGAGTCCTCTGAAAGAAGTGTACCCCAACTGAGAAAATGCCTCTATAAGATTGGGCTCTGTACAATCAATAAAAATTTATTTTCTTATTTAGCGATTGATGGGAGAGGGCCCAGTCCATTGTGGGTAGCTCCATCCATGGGCTGGTGGTCCTAGTTCTATAAGAAAGCAGGCTGAGGAAGCCATGAGGAGCAAGCCAGTAAGTAGCACCCCCCCCCCCAGCCTCTAGATCAGCTCCTGGCTCCAGGTCCCTACCTGATTTGAATTCCTGTCTTGCTTACCTCAATGGACTGTGATTCAGGATACATAAGCTAAATAAATTCATTCCTCTCCAGGCTGCTTTTGGTTGTGGTGTTTCATCACAGCAATGGTAACCCTAAGACAGTCAGGTATGACAGTATCCGCCTCTAATCCCAGTACTTGGGAAGCCAGACACGTAGACTGCCAATAAGAAATCAGCCTGGGCTATGAAATAAAACTCTCCAGAGCGGGAGGGCTGAGAAGAAGATAGATCAATTTTCTTCTCAGTCTCCAGAGTAAGGAGGAGAGAGGACAGGCCAACTTCCAAGAGCATTTAAAGAAGGTGATACAAACAAGATGTCTCCAGGCTACTGTTTCATTGGAATCCCCAATACAGAGGCTGCTCTTGCAAGTTAAGCTGCCAAAATTAATTGAAATAACCTTTAGTAGAATTCAAAATGGGACCTGGGAGGTCAACTCTCATTCACAAGCACAAGAGTGAACTTTGACTTGTGAGCACTGTGACCATCCTTCCCTTTGCTACCACAGTAGAACTCTATCCAGAAGAAATGCTGTCCGTGGGTAGGAATGGCACCCTCCCATGCCACCTTGTCTCCTCCCAACCAAGGACTACACCAAGAAAATGTTCTTGGCTAGCCCATGCCCAAGGCTACCCAGAGGACCAGACTCATAGGAGGGGTTCATTCCCCAAACCCAAAATTAATTTTTAAAATGTAAAGTTTAAAATTAATCATGTACAGGTGAAATTCCACCACAGTGAATCTTGTAAGAAGATAAAAGGAAAGAGTTGTATCTCTGGAGAGGACTGCCTTGCCAGGCCCACAGCTCTGAGGGCATTCACTGAAATACTGTTAATAACAAAATTACAAGTCTGAGCTATAGACTGGAGTTAGGACATTCATCCAGAATGCATGAGGTCCTAGGGAAACGCACACATACAAGGCTGAGCATAACGATACAAGCTTACCATCCCAGGCCTGGGTGGGTGGAGACAGGCAGATCCCTGGGCTCTTTGGCCAGCCTGCCTAATGTAATCAATAAATTCCAGATCTATGAGAGACCCTGATTCAAAACTTAAAAGTGGACAGCTCCCGAGGAAGAACACTCAAGGTTGACTTCTGGCCTCTACACCTGTGCACATGCATTCATGAAATGAGTTATAAAGTTCCACCATACAATTGCAACTAAGTAACAAAATGTCTCAATGCTTAAACGAATAAGACACCCACAGAGTAGACTCCTAGATTTGAAACAATATCCAAAACAGTAGTGTGAGTCTACTTTGTGAAATATACACATTTGAATTTTGAGTAGGTAATAAAAGACGGAGTAACATAAACTGATAAAGTCGTGGTTTGCTGGGATGGAACAGGAGGATGTTTTTATTTGTCCCTTGTTTCTAAATTTCCTCTGCAAGTACTGTTGTAATGAGGACACAAGTTTTTCAAACTACTGTGTAGCTGCCTTTTTCCCTTTAACTTTTCAAGCAAATATAATTCTCAAACTACAAAAAAAAGAATGAGAGAGAGAGAGAGAGAGAGAGAGAGAGAGAGAGAGAGAGAGAGAATGAATGAGGAGAAAGAAAGAGGGTAAAGAAACAAAGAAAGAAAGAAATCAAAGGGCTAGGGAGATAGTCCAGCAGTTAAGAACATTTGTTTCTCAGTTCCCAGTAGCCTGGAGGGTCACAAATATCTGTGACTCCAATTCCAGGGTATCTAGAATCCTCTTCTGGCCTCTGAGGGCCCTGATGTGCACATGGTGCAGAGACATACGGTGCCCACTCCCATACATAAAATACATCTTTAAAAACTCAGAACAAAGACAAAAATATCACAAGAGAAGTCTCTTTCTGTGTCTTTTCTCCTCTCCCATTCAGTAAAGAGCAATCGCTTTCCCTACTTCCTCATCTCTGAAGTTTTGTGTTTTGTTGTTTTTGAAACAGAGCATGTAGCACAGGTGGCTTCGAACTCATGGTGTCCTTTCCCCAGCCTTAGTGCTGTGGTCTAACTTGTGTCACACCACATCTGGTTCTGAGTTTCTGCTCTCCATGGCTAAGACTGTACTCTCTGGACCTGTACCATGGACTATGGTGTGTGTGTGTGTGTGTGTGTGTGTGTGTGTGTGTGTGTGCATGTGTGTGTGTCCAAGGCTGGCCTCAAATGCACTATGTAGATGAGGATGACCTCCATTTTCTGAGAGCTTGGGACACAGGCATGCACCATCATACCTGGTTTACACAGTTCTAAGGACTGACCTTGGAAACTCACGGATATCCATTCTTAACAAATGTTATTAAAACATTGACTACTTATAGAAACTGCCCTCTGCTGTTATTTGCTTCTCACATATAGATATGGGGTGGGGGGGGGGAACCAGTGGTAATAGCGCTGTAAATTTTGCCTGGCCTGTAATTGGAAATAGCAACAGAAAAAAAAAATTTTTTTTTTGAGACCATGAGTTTCTTCCCTCAGACTTTTAATCCACGGAGCCCTTCCTAATGATGCCCCTGGTGGCAGGTAACATTTAATTTTTCTGTGTCATTGAAAGAGAATTAGATGTAAAACTCAGGTAAGAGATTAATATTTCACACCCCGAGGCTAAGTACTTCAACATGAATATTCATAAAGGCCTATTCTGAGTAAAATCTCATGTGAGCATAGATTTAAACCCACTTCAATCTTTTACATAGTTCAGAGCCTGGGCATTCCAGAGAGAAAGACATTTGGCCAACTGGCAAGCTGTTCACTGCAGGTCTCAACATGTGTGTAAGGCAAAGAAAGCCATAGGTACAAATGGCACACGCCTACAATCCCAGGTCTGAGGAATGACAGCCAAGATAATCACAAGGTCAAGGTCGCTCCTGGCTATCCAATGACTTTGAGTCCAGCCCAGAAAGTAAGTTAATGTTTTAAATGAAGTAGAAAAAAGAACGTTTGCAAGCATGCAGATGCTCTGACAACCTTCCTCCAGAATGAAAACTAACTCTACTTCCTTTCTCCTTGCCTCTGCTAGTGAAGAAAGTAACAGAAGACCAGGGTTACACCCCAAGGCTTCACAGGCCCATGTAAGTATCCGCTCCTAATTCCCAGAATGCATTCCTTCCCCAAGTCCAGTGCTAGCAACAGGACAGTTTTAACCTAGGGGGCAGAGCCACTGGGGGCAGAGCCCCATTAGGCAGAGCTTTTAAGAGGCAGTTGAGCCTTAAAGGTTCTTCCATCACAAATGGCATTAGATGGCCTTCTGAAAGAAGACCTCCACTCCCTGGGGACACAACATTCTAGGTGCCATCTTGGAAGCAGTGAGCAGCCCGGAGCACATGCCACCATCCTGATCTTAAACTTGCAAATTTCTGTAACTGTGAGAGAGGAAGTTCTGTTCTTTGTAAATGACACAGCCTCCATTTCCCATTGTTAATAGCACGCGATGAACCAAGACGAGAGGAAAGGCAGGAAAGGAAACAGAACTAGCTGAGCTGATTAGACTTGCTACATTATGGGGATCCCACCAAAACAGGGTGGCTTCGGGGTACTTTCTCACGCAGAGCTCCCAGTGAATATCCTCCCCTGTATTTGGATGCTAGAGGTCCCTGGATTAATTCAGTCCTTTAAAAAAAAAAAAAAAGAGTTGATAGGGTCTGGTCATCTGGAGCCCTTCAAAATTCCTGTGTTGAAAATGAATCACCAAGATGATGGTGTTAGAAGGTGGGGCCTTTGAGAAGTGGTTGGGTCAGAAGGATGGGCTCTAGCCAATGGGATTCGTGCCCTTATCAAACAGGCCCAAGGGCCTGGTTCATCCTTTTCACCAAATGAGAAGTTCAGGCACAAGTAAAAGACATCATCCAAGCTGTGCGTAGGCCTGAATCTATTATCCCCTGGACCATGGAATTCTGAGTGAAGAATCAAACTGTAATGCCAGAGAAATGTTAGTGATTCCCCCCCCCAAAAAAAAAAAAAAAAAAAACAGGAGCCAATCTGGTGCAACTCACAGCAGGGTCTTTACTCTATTTGAGATAGCTCAAGCTCCCCCCCCCCAACATACCACAGTCACTCAGGACAGTTTTGGTGATGGGGGAGCCTCAAATGTCTATTGGGGCAAGGCTTTATAGTAAGCGGCAAGCAGAGAATATGTGTGCAAGCATCTAATTGGAAAGCTACTGTGGCCTTTAACATAACTGGCTGGTGCTGGGAGTCATATCATAAACTTCTGTTCTCCTCTGCATTGGTGGTCGTTAGGCAGGGAGTGGGCTTGTAACCCGGGGGTACAGGTTTGTGGGGGAATAACCTGGAGACACTGGTCTTGCTGGGGATTAGCCTAGAGACTGGAGCTAGGCTCAGGTTTTGTTGGGGGAAAACTTGGAAACTAGGTACCAGCCTGTTAGTTTACCTGAGTTCAAACTTAGGCCAGGTTCTCTAAAACAGAGTCTGAACTTAAAAGATTTGGCATCTCAAAACAAAATCCCAAATGGACTAAGACGTCATTACACAAGGAGCACTTAGGCATGGCGGTACAGGAGGCTGGAGCAGAAGCCGAGAAATAAGGACAGAAACATGGGAGGAAAGGAAGAGAAGAAACCCTGTGGCCAGACAGTATTTAAAAATATTAAATGCCAGTTTTCCTTCCCAGTTCTGCTCCCAGAACGACAACTCTGAGACTAAGTATTTATTAGTAAATGCCTAGGCCATAAGCTTTGGTTCATTCCCCGACTAGCTCTTAATTTATTTAACCCATTTAAACTATTCTATGTCTACCATGTGGTTAGCTACCTCTCCTTCCGTCCTGCCCCTCCCCTCAGTCGCTCCCCGAGTTCCTCTACCAGCTGGTTTACGACTGTCTCCTCTATCCCGCTCCCTTCTCAGCTCGCCAATCTCTCCTTTTAGTGGCTCACTATTTCCTAGAATCCTCTCTTTTCCTGCCAGTGTCCCACCTCCTATTTCCTGCCTCAGCTTATTGGCCATTGGCTTTTTTATTGACAGGTGATGCTTATAAGTGATTCTCTGAAGTTAGGGAATCATAATCATTGCCCCTAGTATCTTCAATAGAGAAATGAAGAGGCAGTCATTAAAAGTGCCT
The DNA here is from genome assembly GCF_004785775.1 of Grammomys surdaster. Classification (NCBI taxonomy): domain Eukaryota; kingdom Metazoa; phylum Chordata; class Mammalia; order Rodentia; family Muridae; genus Grammomys; species Grammomys surdaster. The sequence continues at coordinate 8,020,029 of NW_021604632.1, forward strand.
CTCTACCTGAAAAAGTAACAAATGAACTTAAACAGGGTAGAATAAGCATAGGCTTCCTGACACATCTAGGATTCTGAAGAACCTTCTCCTCCTCCTCCTCCTCCTCCTCCTCCTCCTCCTCCTCCTCCTCCTCCCCTTCCTCCTCCTCCTCTTTCCCCTCCTTCTCTCCCTCCTTCTCTTCCTCCTCCTCTACTCCCTCCTCTTCTACCTCCACCACCACCCCGGAGGAAAGTGTACCACTCTATGGATGACATTCTTAATAAAGTGACCTTGCCTCTTCTCTTGTATTCAGATACTAAATGAACTGCACCAGAGATGCAAGACTGCCTCTGTTCACACAACTGGCAAGGAGTGTAACTACTCCTTCCCTAAAGCTCCAGTCCCCTCTGCCACCTCAGACATGTATGTGTGCATCTTCATCATCTCGGGCAGACAACTCCAGCAATGGGTCAGAAGCCAGAGTAAGCCTTTCAGGAGACAATGCCCAAACCCTGGGAAACAATTTTCTTTCCTACTTATGCTGATATCCACTATGGTGTACCACACACGGGACAGCTATGTGGCTCTGGGGCCAGCTAAGAGTCTAGACCAGGAGAAATAAGATCCCCTGGAAACAGAAAAAGCCAGCCAGACATGGTGACACTCAAGGACTGTGAGTTCAAGGCCAGACTAATCTACATAGGCATAGCTTGCTATCCTGCTCCAAAGGTAGGGAGGCCAAGTGATACCTATCAAGAGTATAGCGTTAGCCCTGTACTTTTGCTTTGCTGGTGTATCTGTGTTTCAGACAGGGTCTCACTATGTAGCCGTGGCTGGCCTGGAACTCAAGTGCTGGGGTTAAAGGCACTTGCCACCATGTCCGGTTCACTCTTGTATTTCAATATTGCATTTACAAACAACCAAAAAGGCTTAAGTGGATATTCCCTTTTATGATTCAGACCTTTAATCAAAGAAGAGCTCGTCGTATATACAAAAGTGCCTTCTAAAATGCATTACGTCAAGGCTGGAGAGATGGCTCAGCAGTTAAGAGCACTTACTGAGTTTGCAGAGGACCAGTTGGTTCCAGCACCCATATCAGACAGCCCACAATTGCCTGTAACTCCAGCTCTAGAGGATATAATGTCCTCTTCTTGCCTCGATAAACATCTGCATGCACATACACATAAATAGAAATAAATAAATAAATCTGATATTTTAAAAAAAATCCATTATGTCATGATTTAAACACACACCAAAAAAATGCATAAGCATTTTATTCATGGCCCAGAGAGGAGGCTTTTCCCTCCTTGTTTTATTTTCTGTATATGTGTGTTTTTTCTGCATGGATATTTGTGCACCACATGCATCCAATACCAGCAGAATCAGAGGGCATAGGAGCCCCCCTGGGAACTGGAGTTCCATCATGTGGGTGACTGGGAATTGAACCTATGTCTCTAGAAGAGTAGCCCATACTCTTAGCCACTAGGAGTCATAACAACCTAGCCATAACGCCATGGCAACCATGACATCGCCTCTTGTGCACATCCTCACTTCTGCTGTCCTTTTCTTTGCTTTATTTTTTGAAGCTCATACAATCCATAAGAGGTTTCCCTTTTCAATTCTGTAATAGCCAAAGAGTGACAGGGATGCCAGGGGCAAGAGAGTAACTAAAATAAAATACATAAAATATTTGCGTCTAAACTACGAGTTTTATAAATGTGGACCCATTGAACGGTAAGTGCCTATGCACGTGTACAGAGGCAGAGGGTAACTAATGGTCCCTTACTCTACTGCTCTCATCTATTTTATGTGTATGAGTACTCTGTAGCTGTCTTCAGACACACCAGAAGAGGGCGCCAGATACCATTGCAGATGTTCGTGAGCCACCATGTGGTTGCTGGGAATTGAACTCGGGACCTCTGGAAAGGCAGCCAGTGCTCTTAACCTCTGAGCCATCTCTGCAGCCCTCACTTTATGTTTTTGAAGCAGGGTCTCTCGTTGCACCTGGAACCCGTTGTCGTGCTCTACCTGCCCTGGGAGCTGGGGATCTGAACTCGGGTCCTTGTGCTTGCACACTAAGCACTTTGTCCATTAAGCTAGACCCACAGACCAAACTGAGGTGTACAACTTTTATTCATAAAATTGCTATGATCCCTGACCTTACCTGTTAATCCCACCAGAGCTGAAGTCGAGGGATACACAGCATGGTTATAGGGTGCATAGTGCCCACCCATACTCTAGTCGGATTTGCAGATGTGACTAACTTGAGTGACCCTAAAACTTTTGGGTCTTGAATCTGTGACCATGTACTTATTTGACTGACCAGTACAAGAAGTGTCCCAATGCAACCTAAGAAACATAGATCAAAACCACTGACTTGGGCTAGCCATAGAGCTCAGTTAGCAGTGTGCTTGCTTGCTTGCTTGCTTGCTTGCTTGCTTGCTCCCTATGCATGAACCCCTGGGTTTGGTTGTCGGCACCCCAATAAATAGGGTGTGGTACTGTGCATCTATAATCCCAACAGTCAGGAAGTGGAGACAGGAGGATTATAAATTTAAGATTATCTTGAACTTGTTGAAAGGCAGGCAGACAGACAGGGTGGGAGGGAGAGAGGGAAAGAGGGAGAGAGGGAGCAAAGGAGAGAGAGAGCAGAATGAACCCTTGTTCCATTTGCCTGCTCACCCAGCCAGTTCCACTTGCAAATTACTGTGTCACCTGGAAGATGCTGGGACTTAGTTTCCTAACTCTGGGTGGCTCTGCCCCTCCCCGAGTGCCTCCCTTCTCTGCAGCGCTGGGGACCAGAGCCAGGAGACCAGACTCACAGTCAGGTAAGGACTCTACTACTGAGCTACAGCCAAGCCCTTTCTGTTTTGAGACAAGATTTCTCTAGGTTATTCAGAATGACCTTAAACTCACAATTTTCCTGCCTCAAACTCTCTACCAGCTGGGATTACAGGCCTCCATTCCCAAGCCTAGACTAGGGTGACATTTTCATACCCATGAGTCTATGTAGAGAAGAGTCAAGCTAAGAATGGTAATAGTTGAATATTGAAGGATGTTTTAAATGCAGGGGTATTATTATTATTATTATTATTATTATTATTACTATTATTATTATTCCATTCTAAATTTTTTTGTAAGACATGGTGACACGGACCTTTAATCCCAGCACTGAGGAAACAGAAAGCAGGTGGATCTCTATGAATGAGCCCAAGTCAGCCAACCAGGGCTACATGCTGAGAGCCCTGTTTTCTTAGGGTTTTGTTTTGTTTTGTTTTGTTTTGTTTTGTTTTGTTTTGTTCTGTTTTGTTTGGGGGAGATTGGGGAAAATGACTATTTTTTGTTTTTTGTTTTTGGTTTTTCAACACAGAGTTTTTCTGTGTAGGCCTAGCTGTCCTAGAACTCACTCTGTAGACCAGTCTAGCCTTGAACTCACAGAGAGGTCCTCCTATCTGTACCTCCAGAATGCTGGGATTAAAAGTGTGTACCACTACAAGAACCCTGACTTTAAATACATAGATAAGTAGGTAAAGATATAAAGATACCTTAATGATCAAATAAAGGAAACTTTTAAGTGACCGTACATTATGAACATTTCATTTATCTTAGAATATAAATATCCATTCATTTAATAGTCTAATGTCTCATTAGAGGATGGGATGCTGTCACTCACAAATATTTTTTCCATTGTTTCATGACCACTATGTTCACTTATATGCTCTGTAGGGTTTTTTATTGTTGCTGGTGGTCGTCGTGGTTGTTTTGGTTTTTGCCTTCCTTATCATCTCTGACTTTTCTTACTATGGCATATTTGAATTCTGAATCCTTCTCAATCTCATTTTCCAACAGTTTGTCAGTTCACATCCTCTGTTATAAACAATCATCCTAAGAGAAAGAATAAGTCAAATCACTAATTTATTTGCAAACAGCCAGCGAATAAACAGTGCCCTCTATTTCTTTCTCTTGTACTTTCTGCAGAGGTTGATTTGGGGCCAATCTTCAAGAGTCCCTGTGGACAGAACAGGAAACACTTCCAACCCAGCTCTGCCATATAAATAGTGCCAACTTCAGGGCAGGCTCTTGGAAACCTGAGCCACCTACTAGTACAGAAATAATGTCGGATTTTTACTTGATTATTCTATAAACATTTCAGGATTCCTCAATTCACTGACTAGATCCAAAACATTAAATTTGCTAGAGATATAGATGCTAAGTTTTCCCCCTTCAGAATCCTCAAGGAAGGATTAGAATCGTGTCCATCCTCCACTATATGACAATTAGATAGCCTGGGCTACTGAAACCAACGAGGAGGAGGAAAGAGGAGGAAGAAGAGGGAGGGGGAAGAGGGGAGGAAGAGGAGGAAGGAAGAGGAGGAAGAAGGGGGAGATTGGAGCCACATCGAGAATACACAAATTAATGAAAAACAAACTCTTTGCCCAGAGTTCACCCCCACCTTGCTACGTGAATTGGCACACTTGATCTGGGGTAAACTGGGAAAAGCAGGCAGCTCCTACGTTTAAGTGTTGGAGAGTTTACCCACTGGCCAATAACCTCCAGCGGTCATTTTTTTAAGCTCCTGTAGCAAGGCTGCTGGCCACTGCTTCGATGTCTCTGCCTCTCGATTGATGCTCTGCCTTCTTCCTGCTGCTCATACCTCACACCAAGTCCTCCTGCCTGTGGGTCAATAGGGTAAAGATTCACCAATAAGCTACTCTGGCGAATGGCTGATCACCTGTGCTCTGTGACAATCGGGTTGCTGGTGAGCTCCTCTCCCCTGCTGCCCAAGTGAGCAGAGCTTGATTTTGTTTTACCGCCACCCAAGACATCAATACCTGCATTGTGCGCTCTCTCTCTCTCTCTCTCTCTCTCTCTCTCTCTCTCTCTCTCTCTCACTCACACACACACACACACACACACACAAACCACACAAATACATATGCAAAAATACAGAAAGAATAAAGAATGAAAGAAGAAAAAATGAAGACGTCGGTGCTGAGAGGACAACTTGAGGAGCGCTCCTGCTTCAGGACCAGGTTTTGAGAAGCTGAGATGAACTGGCAGCCATAGGCCAGTGCACTGAATTCAAGAAGGAACTAAATTCAAGCCAGCACCTCCAGATCATACTGCTCCAGGAATGAGATTCAATCTCCCATGAACAGAAGTGGTAAGGTTCCTCCTACTTAGCCAACTTCAGATTCCTCTTCTTAAGTTTAATGTTCAGAACACCAATGTGTGTGTGTGTGTGTGTGTGTGTGTGTGTGTGTGTGTAGCATCAGTTCAGTCAATACTCCATGACTCTGCAAAGTGGGTTTCCTAGATGAGAACCAAACGTTTTCCAAGTGAGCTCAGTTAGAACAGGTTAACCCCACACCCTTGACTTGAAAAATCAAGGATGCATAGCCAGCTCAGCTGGTAAAGTACTTGCCATGCAAAAAGCATCTTTCTGTCTCACCCGAAACTTCTTTTCATCATCAGCAGTGAGGAAATCTCAAACCACACCAACCTCTCGGAAAAAATCAGCACTACCCATAGACATGATCCATTTCCACCAACCAGAAACTCCTGGAAAACAACTTTGGCTTCAAAATGATGGGCAGGGACAATAAAACCAGCATGCAAATGAGCTATCTCTGTCTAGATCTGCTGGCACATGCCTGTAATCTAGCTTTTGGGACACTAAGGCAGGGAGATGGTATAGGAGCTACGGGAGACGGAGTTCTCAAAGCGAAGAGTGGGGAGAAGCTCAAGCCTGCAATGGCAGCACTCTTGGGAGTTAGAAACAGGAGGATCTTCAGTTTGTGAGTAGCCTGGGCTACACTCTGAGATCATGTCCAAACAAAAACAAAGTGAACAAACAAACAAAAAAGTCTCCTTTTCAAAAACATACAAGAAATCAAACCAACAGAAAAATCATAACACAACCTCTCTCCTATGGCCCAGAAAAAACGATAATTCTAATTCCTGACCACTTTCTCACCTAAGCAGAATAAGGTGTTATCACGATATGCTAATGCCACGACACCTATGGAAATTTCTAGGAAGACTTATTGGTTTACTTTCATGGTCAATGACCAGAATAATTTAGAATACGTCTAAAGCATTTTAAAGCAGGAGATGGGGAGAGGCTAAAATATCCAAAAGCTTACAAAGAAAAAGGTAATCTTGTGGGTACCTCTATCCTCTCCCATTTTTCCCCACAAACAAAACAAAGCAAGAAAACACCACAGTTTACAAATCAGTAAAGAATTATCCAGTTCATCTCATTTCTCTTGTTCGCAAAGCCTACAAAGGGAAGATGTTTCCGTGTTTTCGCATAGAAAACTCACATGCAATATCCCTGGTTCCTCCAAAAGATTATCTTCAGAAAGGCTGCCAGTGCTTTGGCCAAGCGAGAGACCAGATTCACTGAGGGTGCACCCATGAGCTGGTCTCCTCCCAGGCATGCTAAGCATGGCCTGCTGGGGTCCTCGAGGACACACCCAGTGTGTAGACTGGAGCTGGCAGACAGCTGAGCCCAAAGACATGTGCCCATCCGTCTCCTAAATCCCATTGGCTGAGGCTTGAGCCTAACCGATTCATCTCTATCCAGATTTTCATAGGCTGCCCATGTTTCCTTCCTCAGCTCCTCTGGGGGAAGAGGGCGAGGACTGGACATTTCTTGTACCTACCCCAGCTGAGGGCAATACTGGTGGACTGAGCGAACGCAATGGGGAAGGGATGGAAAGTGCCTGCCATGACTATAATAGGTTGTTGGGTTTTTTTTAGTTTTCCCATCTCTTACATGGAATGTTTTTCTGCTGCACATCGCAGCCCAAATCATTTATGAACAAGTAATAAATCAGACTCTGAGGCCAGCAAGATGACCCGGTGCATGAAGGCTCTTGCTGCATCGGCCTAGCAAGCTAAGTCTGATCCCTAGAAGGAGCACACACAGAAGCGGAGGTGAGAACTAACTCCACAGAGTTAACCCCTGACCTCCACCTGAGATGTGGCATGTGTGCCCGTGTGCGCATGCGCCACACACACCCCGTTCTAATTGATTTCTTTAACTTTTACAATAAATCAGACTCTTTGCTCATAGAAGACACTCAATATGGTGTCTTCGTTAGGGTTACTATCACTGTGATGAAACACCATGACCAAAGACAACATGGGAAGGAATGGGTTAATTGGGCTTACATTACTGTTCATCATCGACGTCAGGACCGGAAGCTGGAGGCAGGAGCTGATGTAGAGACCACGGAGAGGTACTGCTTACTGGCTTGCTCATCATGACCTGTTCAGCCTGCTTTCTTATAGAACACAGGACCTCCAGCCCAGGAGCGGCACCTCTCACAGTGGACTGAGCCCTCCCCCAATCAATCACTAATTAAGAAAATGCCCTTCAGGCTTGCCCACGGCCTGATCGTATGGAAGCACGTTCTCAGCTGAAGTTCCTGATTCTAACTGGGGTCAAGTTGACGTAAAAGCTAGCCCGCACAGATGGACTCAAAGTCCTCAGTTGGCTCCACAGCTCCGTGCACGGCATCGTACATCTTTTATCCCAACACTCAGAAGACGGAGGCAGGAGACCAAAAGTTCAAGGTCATCCTGGACTATGTAGGAAGTTAGAGGCCAGCCTGGACTACAGGAAACCCTGACTCAAAACAGGAAGAAAAACTAGAGACCCCGGGGAACTGTCTCTCTGCAGGAAAATAAAAAATGCTGTATTTAATGATTTATATACGTCAGCTTGCATCTTACTGGATACAGAATTCCAGTTTCTAAATCACCTTCTCTCAGTCTTTAGAATATGTCGTTCCCTTTTCCAGCTCCCAAGGGTGTTGCTAAAAGCCCTTCTGAGTTTCTATTTACCTATGTTCTCTAATTTTCAGTTGCAGTGTGTGTGTGTGTGTGTGCCTTCTAGATCCACTGAGTCCTTTTTATGGCAGTTTTATTCTCTTCCATTTTGCACATCCTTAAGCACCTGAAGACTGTCAGCCATCCGTTCACCGTTCACTGGCAGAGTGAGAGCAGCTGATGGATGAGCCTGTGGAAAACGCTTGCTGACCCCAAGGGGAATTAAATGGAGATTTCTTCCCATCGTTGACTTGAATACCATTACTTCCAGGGCTTTTCTTTGTGGCCATCTCCCCAGAGGAGACTCCTCTGTGTTCTCACTAGGAACATAGAACCCTGCCCCGGGGTTTCTGGAGGCTGCAGCTGGAAACAAGGTACTTCACCCTTTCAGCCTTCAGAATTCGTCGTATCTCCAATTTCAGCCACGTGTCATTCATTGCCCTGCACCAACGGAGTCTGGATCCCTGTTCACTCACCTTTTTGATGATGTGGAAAAGGAGTTATCCCAGGGACACCTTGGGGAGAAGAGAGTCTTCCTATTTTCTTTAAGGGCTTTCAACCCATCCTCGGTCCTTAGTTCCCCTCTTAGTGTCTTGGCTGACACTAAGGCCTCGTGCTGTCCTCTGGTGCCTGTTTTACTCCATTTCTGTCTGGTCTGCCGAACAATCGCTGCCCTTCAATGTGCATTTTAGTCTCAAGGTTGGAATGGCAACTCTAGTCTACACTTGTTCTCTTTGTCCCTGTTCACTAATTGTTGTCCTTACATTTATTTACTTATGGAGGGGGGAGATAACACACCCCACAGCGTGCAAGTTGAGATCGTCAGGCTTGGCAGCAAACGCCTCTACCCACTGAGCCATCTCACTAGCTCAGTCACCTGAATAGAACCAGAGAGGAACCAACAACCCAGAAGAAACCTGGATTTCAAAACTCACCCAGACCTAAGAAAGAAATCTGTAGCATGCAGCTTGGAAGACAACAACAACAACAACAAAAAAAAAAGCCCTTCCTTCCAAAGCTCCCATGACCTCCATAAGTAAATATCCACCAAAGGAAGTCGTAGACAAGACTACAGCCCTTCTAGATACAAAGATTTTGCCTCAGAATCAAGATAGAAGCCAATGTCGTTTAGAAATTTAAAAACAATACATTTGGATTTTCCATTCCCAATTTTCCTGTTCTGAGTCGTAGGTCTGAAATCATTGGTGCTCCCCTCAGAGTTCAGCAGAGACTAGCCAGGATCACAGAAGCAAGAGCAGCGATATGAGGAGCAGAGGGTTCTCCCCGCCCCCACCCTATGGAACCGGATGAGCTCCGGGAGCTGTCGTGCGTGCTGAAGTTCACTCCAGGTAACAGAAGCTGTTGAGTTGCTGAAAGCAGCTTTGTCTGTGCTAGCCTGCCATGCTTTCCCTCACTGAGGGGAAGCTGAGAATGGGTTACATATATAAACTCAGCTGCCTCGGTAACTGAACTTCATCCTCCTGCCCCCAGCCTCTCTTATATGACAATGGGAGGCAGAAGGGAATATTTAATATAAAATTTCCATTAAAAGTCTTACTGTTGGGGCAGGAGAGATGGCTTGATGCTCAAGACCACTTGGTACTCTTGCAGAAGACCCGAGTCCAGCTCCCAGCACCTACACAGGTAGCTAACAACCCCTATAAATCCAACTCCAGGGAACCCGATACCCTCTTCTGGCCTCTGAAAACACTTGCACACACCTGCACACACACATAAATAAAGGTAAACCTTGTCTAAAAGTCACACATTCTACAGGCATTCCTGCAGTGTAAAAGTGATATCTTAGATGATTTATAATATTTTCTTTGCGAAGTAAATCCCTAAAAAGTAGCTTTATTTCACCCTAGGAGGGGGGGAGGAGTCATTCTATATTTCTGTAAAAAGTATAATTCATCATTACTCAATTACGAGATTACATGCACAATTACACTTATTTATTAAACAAGACATATGCCAACAACTTTCAATAATCCTCTAAAGCGTAATAGCAGATTTTCAACTTTAATAACAGCGTCATGCAGCTAATACTCGAAGGGCTAATTTTAAAAGTGAGGGCGTTTGGTAATTGAAACTGAAATTATACAATTAAGCACTTGAGTAATTTAAACATGAACATAAATATCGTGACTCTGTTGCTCTTGGCTTTTAGTCAAATGTATGCGCGTGCCAGTTAGACGCCATCGCTCTAATTACGTCCGCTATCAGGGCCTGCTAATGAGAAATTGAGAATTATCTGAAGTATTTCTTATTCCTGTGACTTCTCTGCTTCAGATATATATTACTCTCTCCTCTAATTAAGGCTTCATGGGGACACTCAGGAATAACCCATGATAATCAGGCCTCCATGGAAATGCAAGGGGGTATTTTTTATGTGTGTACTTAGTCCTAGAGCGAGATTCAAGGGAACACATTTTAACATTAACATAAAAGTTAGCCAGGGTGCGGCTCAGTTGGTGGAGTGCTTAACTCTCAAGCACAAGGTACGTTCCCAGCATCCACAGAAAAGCTGGGAAGGGCAGTGTATATCTATGATCTCAGCCCTAGGGAGGCAGACTGGGGGATCCCTGAAGCACACTGTCCAGTCAGCCAAGCCAAGTTGATAAACCCTAGGTTCAATGAGAGACCCTTGTCCAAAAAATGAAGTAGGAGGCGGGTGAGATGAGTTAGTGGGTAAAGGCGCTTGCTGGCAAGTCTGATGACCTGAGTTTGATCCCTGGGATCCATATGGTAGGAGAAAATGGGTTCTTGTAAGCTGTTCTCTCACCTACACATGTATATCATGCATGCACATACACATGCACACACACACATACACACACATATACCTATAGTTCCTTCATCAATAAAGTCGCTTTCAACGATCTCAGATTACATAACGAAACGGTTCATCCAAGAAGGACCAAGAAACTCAGACACATTGCCAAGCAAAATGGTAGAGTTTCAGAGACACAGTAAGCTGGGAAAGTCTTCTAAAAATCGATTAAACAGCCTTTCAAAAGAAAAGTCCCTTCCAGAATTAGCATACCATTTTCTGGGTTGTAACACTTAAAAAAAATTAAGATCTAAAAGCTTGATCCTGGCAGTATTTAGAGAGGAAGCCAGAACGTTCATTTATTTTATGATCCCAGCTCAAGATCCACCCAACTGGATGTACACTCTATCATTCAAAGGTGGCTGTTGGCTGAGAGGCAGGTCAGACATCCGCTGCTTCCTCTAAAGAATGTTGAATTTTAAACCCAATAAGCCCAAATGTAGCTCTAATGTAATCTGCAAATGACCTTACTAAGTCTTTCTACATCTCATAAAAGTATATTAATTGTATCATTTTATTTAAGTCCCCAACTTGCTGTGATGTATTAGCATATTAAAATTAACTCTGCAGGCTCTAATCATTTTACCTTCTGAGCCAACTTGCCAGGACAAATTTGATAAAATTATAGTTCCCCCTTGTGGTGTTACCTTCATACCCAACGAGGACATCTTGTAATATTCTATATATTTTTTTTAAAATCTTCTTTCCCCTGAGATCAGTGGTTGCCTAATTAACCTTTTCTAAACTCTAATAAAAATGGTAAGGAAAATTAAAAGGACTATCTCTAGATTTTTGAGGAGCTATGAGACGGTATGTCATTGGACCAGAAGGTCAAACATTTGAAGCCCTTATACATTATTCTGAACAGAGAAAACAGTGTTTTCTCGAGGCTGATCTATATAGTAAATTACAGTACACAACCTTAAAATTACTCACTGGGCTTTCATCTGTTTTGCCAGAAAATTCAAACAACTGACAAGGGGGAATCTGATGATTCCTGAGCGTTAAGCCAGTGTAAATTCTCCTCCAATCAAGAAGGAGAATGAAAGCTGGTCAACTTTAAACATTTATTTTAATTTGCTAAATTATATTTACTGACCAGCTATGGTGGCACACACTTTTAATCCTGGCACTCAGGAGGCAGAGGCAGGTGAATATTTGTGAGTTTAGACCAGAAAGGCATCCATAGTGATATTCTGTCTCAAGGGGGAAAAAAAAGTCAAAAAATAAAAATAAATGAGATTCTAGTGCAAGTTCTTTGCCAATGGGAAAAAAGTCATTAAGGGGAAGACTAAGAGTAGAACTATATTTGGAGACAGCGTCTTTAAAGAGCCGATTAAGTAGAAATGAGACTGATAGATTAGGCTCTACATCAAACAGAGGCATGTCCTTGTAAGAGACTTAAACAGTGAGCCATCAGGGCTATTCAGGCATAGAAGAAGGAAGAAAAGGGAAAAAAAGACCAGGAGAGGACACAGCAAGAAGACAAGAAGATGGCCATTTGCAAGCTGTGGTAAGAGAATAAATAAACAGATAGATAGCAAACAAACAAACAATCTGTGGGCTGGGAATATAACCCAGTTGGTCCAGTGTTTGCCTAATATACACGTGGGTTTGATTCAGTGCTGCATAGAAACCAGGCACAGTGGTACACAGCTATGGCCCCAGCACTCAGGAGGTGAAGACAGAAGAGTCAGGGGTTTAAAGTCATCCTCGGTTATACAGGGAACTACAGGTCAGCCTGAGATAAGTGAGACACTGTTTCATCAACAACAAAAAAAGTAACACCTTGATCTTCTGAAGGAAAAAAAAAAAAACAAATTTCTGCTACTTAAGTATCCCAGTGTTTGGAATTTTGTTAGTAGCCCCCAGCTTACTAATACAGATATGGAAGACTTATGTCTTAGTTTGGGTTTTATTGCTGTGAAGAGACACCATGACTAGGCCAACTTTTATAAAGGACAATATTTAATTGGGGATGGCTTACAGTTTCAGAGGTTCAGTTCATTATCATGGCAGGAAGTATGACAACATCCAGGCAGACGTGGTGGTGTAAAAGGAGCTAAGAGTTCTACATCTTGATCCAGTGGCAGCCAGGGGAAGAGACCATCTCACAGGCATCCAGAAGGAGTGTCCCTTCTCAAACAGGGCTTGAGCATAGGAACTCAAAGTCCACCCCAACAGTGGTGAACTCCTTCCAACAAGGACACACCTACTTCAACAAGGACACACCTCCTAATAGTGCCATCCCACAGGCCAAGCAAACCACCACATTCTACTTCCTGGTCCCCATAGGTTTGTTCAAACATATGAGTCTATGGGGGCCATACCTAGCCATAGCATAATGCAAAATATACTTAATCAAACTTCAAAAGTCTCCACGGTCTCAACAATGCACAAGTCCAAAGTTCAAATCCTCTTCTGAGACTCATGCACTCTCTTAACTATAATTCCCTATAATATCAAAAGGTAGATCACATACTTCCAACATTTCATGGCACAGAATATACATTGTCATTCCAAAATGTCATAGCGGTGAAATGTTGGCCTAAAGCAAGACCAAAAACAAGGTGGGCAAACTCCAAACTCTGTATCTCCATGTCTGATGTTCAACTCCTTTCAGCTCTGATGACTGAAACACACTTCTCTTGGGCTGTTTCCACTCCCTGTTAGCTTTCCTCGAAAGGTAGCCCAGGGTTCTGGCATCTCTAACATCTTGGGGTCCTCAAGGCAACTTCAATGTCTGGATCCACACATGACCTTTTGGGATCCTCCATAGGGCTGGCGTCACTTCTCTAGCTCTGCCCTCTGTAGCACTCTATGCTCAGGTTGATCCACTCCACTGCTGCTGCTGTTCTTGATGGTCATCCCATGGTACTGGCATCTCCAATAAGCTAGGGTCTTCTGTTGCAACTAGGCTTCACCAATAGCCTTTCATAGGCTCTCTGCATGGTGCCAAACCTCAACTTCTTGGCATGACCCCTTCAGTCCTGGGCTGTCAACTGTAACTGAGGCTGCACCTTCACCAATGGCCTTCTCTGGCCTCTCACAGTACCGAGCCTCAGCTGCTCTCCATGACCCCTTCATTCCTTCAAAACCAGTACCACTGTGTGATTCTTACACATTACCAAGTCCACCTGCAACATGTGGTACAACCTTGGCTATCTCTGGAAAACAACTTCTTTGTGCTCTCAGAAAACACTTACCAGATGATTTCACCTCAGTGATACTGGTCTTAATCACCACTAATTTCTTAGCTCCAGCTAACCAGCATCAACTGTCCCAGTTGTCCCTTCTATTCTTGACTCTAAAGCCAGAGCCATGTGTCTGAAGCTGTAGAGTTCTGCTGCTTGATCCAGTTGCAGCCAGAAGAGATTGCCTCACAGGCAGCCAGGAGTAGTGTTCCTTCTGCACTGGGCAGAGCTTGAGCATAGGACCTCAAAGTTGCTTGTTACACACCATCACTGTAGCAAAACCTGACTAATATGCTTTCCTTTGTTATTTCACAGTCCTTTGTTTCTGAGAGTATCATAAAGTTGTTCTTACTGAAGGCCACCAGTGCTATTGGCCAGAAACACTTAAAGGAAATTAGGTAGGTAAATAGGTAGGTAGGTAGGTAGATAGACTGATGATAGATAGATAGATAGATAGATAGATAGATAGATAGATAGATGATAGACAGATAGATATTTAGATAGAGATAGATGATATATAGACAGATAGATGATACATACATACATACATACATACATACATACATACATACATACATAAAAACAGAGACCATCAGCAGTCCAAATGTCAATGAAGACACTGCCTCATCTTGAATTCCTATCTTGGTTCAGATTCTCTGCCTTTATTATTCGCTGGCTTTGTAATGTTGCTTCTCGGTGCACTAGTGTTCACACCTGAAAGATGGGCACACAGTACTATCTACCTAAGTGCTGCTGGGAAACCAAAGGACTTAGTAAATGTTTAGAACAGTGGAGTATAGTAGGCTCTTTTTCACTTTTTCATTTAGTGTTTTTTGGTTTGGTTGGAGGGTTATTTTTTTTTTCTTTTTTGGTTTGTTGAGGTTTTGAGGGATTGTTGTTTGATTTTTAGGGGAAGCCTGCATGTGGAGGTCTGAGGAGAATTACCTTTGGGAGTCAGTTCTGTCTTTCCACCCTAATGGAACCCAGGAATCTAACTCAGATCGTCAGTTGCCTTGCCACCTGCCTGGCCCACAGTAGGCTTTCAAGTCTTACAGTGATGCTATCTGCTAACTCTCTAACCCACTCCAAAGTCCCAGTCATCTTCAAAGTTGACAGGCCAAAGTGGAGAGGGAAAGTCTCTCAAGGCTACACCCTAGAAGAAGAACTATAGGCAATGGATGGCTACTGAGAAAAAATTGTTCTTTTTCAGAAACCAGCCCCCAATCTCAAGTGGTTTGCCCCAAACACATATAGGTACAGGCAACAAGAAACAGACACTGTAGGTTTGGAGTGTGTATGTGTGCACACCTACACTCATATGTATATGTAACAATAACAATTAAAGAAAAGTGACTGATAATTTAAGAGGGAGTTGGGGGTACAGGTAAGACTTAGAGGGGAAAGAGGAGAGAATTTTTAAAAAGATGTAAATACAGCACTTATGTATTCTAAAATAAAACTACCGATGCAGAGGACCTTCCATTTTGAACATTCCCCTAAGGCAGTGGATTTCACCCTGTGGGTCAAAAGTCCTTTGGAAAGGTTAATGAACCTTTCACAGGAATCACTGAAACCCATCAGAAAACACAGATACTCAGGACTCCTAACAGTAGCAGAATTATAATACATGAAGTAGTGATGAAAATAATTTTATGGTTGAGGGTCACCGCAGCATGAAGAACTGTATTAAAGGGTTGCAGAGTTAAGAAAGTTGAGGACCAGTGTCCTGAGGTGACGTCACCTGCTCCTGTAGATCCTTCATGTCTATTCAAACAAACAACTTAGTCCCAGACTCTGTGCACTGTCCACTCCACGCCTCCACTTTTTCTTTATGTTTTGTGGTGAGCCTGATCCATCAGAAATGAACACCTTTGTGGGCCAGCAGAATGATTCAACAGGCCTGGCAACCTGAGTTCCACCCCTTCCCCACTTAAAGGTTGGGGGACAGGACCAACACCATACAGTTGTCCTCTGCCCTCAGCACAAGTATATGCACACCACACTCACACATACCACATGGGTGGGGGGAGAAAAAGGACAAAGACAGAGATCATGTACACAATAATGAATAATTATTTTAAAAAATTAATCAGATCTCCCTATGAAAATTTTTTCAGATAAATATTTTCCTTGCTTATTCATTCGGTTGGTCAGCTGATTGGTTGGTTTGGTTTGATGTGATACATTTTTTGGTTTTGTTTTGTTTTGTGGTTTGTTTCTATCGTTGTTGTTGTTGTTGTTGTTTTAGTCAGGGCCTCATCAAGTCTAGGCTGGCCTCCAACTTACTATGTCGTTGAGAATGTCCTTGAACTTCTTGTCCCCCTGCTCGGCCTCCAGCTGAGAGGTGCCCTAAGAAGTAAAAAGCTTGGGAATGGAAAAGCCTCAGTCTCCAAGGGAAGCAGATTGGGCTCCTCAGAGGGATCTACTGACAATGGGCTGCTAACCCTTGATGGTTTTGACAGAGATAGGATAAGCTCAGAGCTGAGTATGGTGAAACTAACCAAATATGGTGAAACTAACCTGGCAGCCAATCAGAAACCAACAATCTAACTTCCTTCACCCACCTGGCAGCCAATCAGAAACCGAACATCTAACTTCCTCAACACTCACCAATGGAGTTTTAGATTACCTAACCTTTGCTAAAATTCCCCTGGTTTCCTTTAAAAAGGCTCATGCACCTTTGTCTGCGGTCGTCATTTTGATGAATGGTTGACCCCCTGCATGCTGGTAATTTTTGCAGAATAAACACTCTTTGCCTTTGGATACTTTTTGAGTCTGAGGTCTTCCTTCAGTGATTCTTGGACCCTAACGCAGCACCCAAGTGCTGAGATTGCAGGCATACATCATCACAGCGAGTTTTATGCACCATTGGGAATTTAGCTGAAGGCTTCGTGCATGCCAGGCGAGCATTCTACCAATTGTTTTCTGTTCTCCTGTAGCTTCATGAAGGCAGTATGATCCAGTGAGAACTCAGAGGCATGCTAACGTATGAGAGCAATAGTTGTTGTTGAGATCTTTTCTACACAACTTCTCTGCAAAAAGTTCAACAGATCTTAATTCATTTAATCCTCAGAGTTCTCTGTGGCAGGTGTCCCTGCTATCCCCATCACATATATAAGAAAACAAGGCCTAAGAAGCTCATACGATCTGTGACATGTATGTGACAATCTGTGTCACATGCCTAGAAATGGTGGGGTTAGAAACAAGGAGGCTTTGCCAGGTATGATGGTGCATATTTTTAATCCCAGCACTCTGGAGGCAGAAAAAGGCATCTCTGTGAGTTTGAGGCTAGCCTGGTCTACAGAGAAAGTTTCAGGATAGCCAGGGATAGACAAAGAAACCCAGTCTTAAAAAAGAAAAGAAAGGAAGGAAGGTAGGAGAAGAGAAGAGGAAGAAGAGGAAGGGTAAAGGAGGCTCAGCATTCTACTACAATTCACTTTGTCACAAATAAAGGTTGCATCATTTCCTCAAGATTTAAACAAAGCACAGCTATTTTTTTTTAATTGTGTGTGTGCACAAGTAGGTGGAAACCAGAAGTTGACCATGGTGTCTTCCTCAATCGCCCTCCATCATATTTTTTAGGCATTCTCACTGAAAGTGGAGTTTGCCAATTTGGCCAGCCTCCCTAGCCAGCAAGTCTGAGGAATCCTCCCATCTCTGTGTCTTCAGGGCTGGGAGTACAAGCACATGCTGCCGAGAGGGTTTTAGCACTAGAGCTGGGGTCTTGTACTGCAAGCACTTTTCCAGCTGAATCATCTCCCCAGCTAGTTTTCAAATGGCTATATTAGCTAATTTTTGGCGACCTGTCTGTCTTTCAGGAGAAATGCTATGATTACGTTAACATGACAGACCCCCTAGTAACCTTAGGATTAGGTTTTAGGACTGTGCCAATCCTCAGAGGAGAAACTACCATACAAAAATGGTACGCCAGCTATACCGCTCTTGAGCATCGTCCGCCCAAAGGACTCCTGCCACCGAGGCGCTTGCAAATCTGTGTTCAATGCTCCTCTGTTGACAACACCCAGGAAATGGGCCCAGCCTGACTGTCTATCAACAGAGGAACCATAGTGTGTATATACAACAAGACTTGTACTCAGCCACAAGGAAGAATTAAATTATGATATTTGCTGACATTGTATTTTGTGGTACACATGTATAAAATTCTCAAGAATAAAGGGTTTTTTTTTTTAAGAAATACAAAACTATCATTTAGGAAACTTGCAAGGAAATGAAGGGAACTGGAAAATATTATGCTAAGTTAGATAGCCCAGGTTCAGAAAGACAAATTTTGCATGTTCTCTCACAGACAAATCCTGGCTTCCAACTTTTATGTATTTATATAAAATGTATTATTTGTGTGGGGCTTAAGTATGGAAAGGCCAGAAGGGTAGAAAGAGGCACAGGAGAAGAAAGAGGCTTTAACGCAGGGGTGAGGGAGGAGAGTAATGAAACAGATGTGATATAGAATAAGGAGAATGCCGGGGTGGGGGAGGGGAGGGGCTGGGAACAGGGAGGTAGAGGATAGGCGAGTGGGGAAAGACCATCCAAAATAAAACGAAATTTAAATTGCTAATAATAGTTTGTGGGTTCTCCTATTCTAAGATAGGGCATCTCAAGCTTTTTCTATTCCTGATTCCTACGTGCTAGAAAACTGTTTTATGACCCTGGCATATAGGTACGGAATGTAAGCCTGCAGATCAAACATTTACTGGTAATAAAGCATGAATTTATTTCAAAACAATTCTTTGGTTCACACGTGATTTTACGATTTATCGACGACAACGTGCGATGGGGATGTGACTGCTTCGTCTCCTGCGATGCAATCCGACGACACAAGACTTGATACGCACTGAGAGATGGCGGCAGAAAAGAGTAAGACTCGAGATTCCATAATTAAACCATTATGTTTCTGTAAGAGCAGGAAACTCGTGTGTGTGTGTGTGTGTGTGTGTGTGTGTGTGGTGTGTGTGTGTCTGCTGTAAAAAACGCCGCAGTTTGTAACATGTGACATCTGGAATCTGAGCCAAGGCGCCGCAGGCAGCGCTTGGTGGCACAGTGCGGCTTGATGGCTTGTGTGTTGTGAAGGGCTCAAATTGTGCGTTCCGAGCCAAGGCTGCTTCAGTAAAGTCCTGTGGTGCGGTGTGGTAAGCATTCCAGAAACATTTCAGATTCATTACGCAGTTCATTTTGAAAGACTGACCTCATATTTAATTATGTGTATGGTGTATGTATCTGTGTGCAAAGATATGTGTGTGTGTGTGTGTGTGTGTGTGTGTGTGTGTGCTCGCGAGCATGCACAGGAACTCATAGAAGCCGGAAGTGGGTGCCAGATCTCTTGGAGATGTAGTTACAGGTGACTGGGCTGCCTGGCATGGACACAGGTAGGAAAACCAACCCCTGAGCCATCTTTCCAGTCCTGGGTTTCATTTTTAATTAATTTTTGGTCTTGCGTTCAGAAATCTTTTGCCATCGTCAAATTTTCCATGACCCTCCTATATTCTGTCATACGACCCTATGAGGGGTTGTCACCCACAGATTTTTAAAATAAAAAAAAAAAATCAGCTTTTTTTTTCTGAAGGATCAGCAACAGTCACCTGAAGTTGAACTCTGGTCACTGAAAATTAATGTACAGCTCGTAACCACATTAGGGGCTATGCCAGAACTTTTCTGAGGTGAAAAGACAGGACTCATACTGCTCCCAAGTTCCAGGGCTCATCATCTCCAGAATGAGGTCGATTCACTCACAAGTCATAACCTGCAATGGGAGAGGAAAAAAGAGAACAGCCTACTCCGTGGAGTGAGAGACAGGTCCTTGGGACCCGTTGTCTGAAGTGATATGATATGGGCTGGACTTTGGGGATGGTAAATGCTGGCATTTCACATAGACAGCGACAGCTAAGGTGCCAGGCAAGTGAGAGGACAGCAATGGAGAACGGCCGTGCTACAAGTCTGGGAGATGCCGTATACAGGAAGAGGAATGGGGTAGAAAGATTCCTGGATATAAACGTGGGGGTGAAGACCTGAGGAATATTGAGTTCAAAATAATCTAAAATGAGGCTCAGCGGGTAAAACCCTTGATGAGCGAGAACCAGAGTTCAACTTCCTAGAAACCACAAGAAAGCCAGGTTAAACCAGACAGAAAATCTCAGCCATAATCTCAGCCCAAGGAAGGCCTAAACTGCTGATCCCCAGAGCAAGGTGCCCAGCCTGTCTAGCAGAACCAGAGAGTTCTGGGTGCTAGTGGGAGACCCTGTCCTAGAGTGTAGTGTGGTGAGCAATCAAGGAAGACGCCTGACATCAAATGCTGGCTTCCACACAAGTGCACATGTAACACACACACACACACACACCAAAAAGTATATAACTCAACGTGGAAAGCCTCTATTCGTAACAGTAGACTTCAAAGCAGAGTTACAAATCATCAAAGTTTGCAAACGCTAATGAGCACTACTGTGTCCAGTGTCTGGTTTCGATGACAGACTCAAGGGCAACGAGCACAACCCTTGAAGGAGAACATCCCTGCCTTCAAATTTACCGCACAGCATCTTTGGGAGAAGACTGGAGCATCCCAGATTAAAGCAAAATCTTAAGCACACTTTCTCTGGCCATAACCAAGGCCATCATTTGCAAGTGTGTGTGTGTGTGTGTGTGTGTGTGTAAACAACAACAAAAACCTTCTTGAATGATTTCACCAACTCCATGTGTGACCTGCCTCTTAACTAGCAACCTCTCTGTCCATTCCCCTGCCTCAGTCATGGTTAAAAAAAAAAAAAAAAAAAAAAAAGCGCTGTGCCCATCACAGAGCGCCCTGCTGCCCTTGGCTGTTGCTCATTAATCTGCCTCTCATTTCCCTACCACTTCCCTGAAATTCCAGAGGCTGAGGTGATTGCTCCACGCGGCAAGCGCTGCCCTCAGAGCAGCACACATTAATAATGATTCTATGTGGTGTCGTGGGAGCCCACAGGCTCTTAGGTAAATTTATTGGAAAAATAAAGTTGGGAGGGTTTCCCGCCCCCTGCCCCCTGCCCCCTGCCCCCTGCCCCCTGCCCCCTGCCCCCCTACCGTTGCCCCACCCAAAGATCCTTACTTAAGTCAACACGGAACTTTTGTAAAGATAAGTCAGAGCTACCCAAGGACCAGCCTTGTTTTTTTCGATTCACTGCTCACCAAGACAACATAATACACAGGACCTCAGAGGCTCCCGCTCACCAAGCTATCACAAACGCCACAGTTCCCACCTCATGGTGCTTCCAGGCATAGACAACAACTCCTCCTCTGTACTCTCTGAAATTCTAGTCAAACAACCGTTTTCCCGCTACAAGCTGCTACTGACGGTGTTGTGATAAGCCAAGCGAACAGAGTTTATTCCATAAGCCACTAATAATCACTGAGCTTTTTAACAACAACCAAAAAAGGTAATAATAACGCCAAACGATTGAGGCAGGGGGGGATTCGACATCTGTTTTCTCCATTCTTGTTTGGGGCACTGTTAGATGTCCCTGTGCCCTTTCATAAGTGACTAATAGGAAAGATACAAGACTAATAGGAACCACAACTTGACGCAACTTCATTGACGGTTGGTTCCAGTTAGCAGTCGCTCTTTAAACTGCCCGACATAAAAGCATACGTTTTAGGGGGGAAAAGTTGACCCCAAAACTGCTTCATAAAATAAAGCATTTCATTTTTTCAAAGCGTTAGGATTATTTGAGAAGCCCTTGTACTAAAAAGCCCCGCGAGTTCTGTTGTGTGTGTGTGTCTGTGTCTGTGTGTGTGTGAGTGTTTAAAGAGAGAAAGTTAAAAGTTTCCACCTTAAATATCAGAGACTAGAGACTTTATAGTACAATAAGTGTCAGAAATAAAATGTAACTGCTTTCAAAGTCATATATATAAAAAAAAGCAAGTCTCTGTATAAAGTTTTTCTTTCCAACAGTGAGACATGAAGTTCAAATCGTAGCAAATGGTTATGATGTGAATCCTCTCAAGGTAGCCAGCCAGCTACAGCAGCCCGGACCTCAGACTCCTGGGTGCCCTGGCTGCTAAGAACAGTTTCTCAACTGCCTCAGCCACTTGTTCCATTCGGTTAAGGAAATCATACAAGGTTTGAAGTAAGATAACAAATTCAAGAGACTAGTGAAAACAAAGTGGTTTTTAATATTCCATTCTGCAGAAAGAGACATTGCAAAGAAAAGGCAAAAAATGGCCAGCAGTGCTGATTTGGCCCCAGAGGGTAGGTGTTTAAGTCTTCCATCATAAGACATTCCTGTCCCCTCCTCTCAGAGTTCCCAAATGTCCCCATTTCCTTGGTTTAGTATTCAAAGCCCTAAATAATAGATAATTCTTTTTCTGATCTTGACCTCAGTTCATAACAGACTACCTGGAACTTTCCAATTCTCAGAGTTTGGGGACAAACAAGCAAGTGCCAGCCAGCCACCAGCCACCAGCCACAGGAGAGGGACTCGTGCCTCGTGCTTATCTATGACTGTGGTAAACTCTAATCGAACCTCATGCTGAAAATGGTTCCAAACAGCCTATTGCTTCCAGAAAAATATCCTGGGAAATAGACTCCAGCCTTCCACCATCAGCACTGAGCACTGTGTGGCATGAGCCTGTAGTTCTGGAGGCTGGGGAGGCTGGGACAGGAGATCCCTTGGGGCTAGAAGCAAAGTGAGACCTTATCCCCAAAGGGAAATACACACACACTCACACACATACACTCACACATACAAACATATATTCACACCAGATACACACTCATATGCACACATACACTCACACACCAGACACATGCACATACTACATACACACTCACACAACATACACACTTACACAACATATATACTCCCACAAAACACACTAACAACACACACAAACTCACACAACACACATATTCACACAAAACACACACAACACACACAATACACACAACACACACACACACCAAATTTCCCACTAAGCAAACACAGTTCTTTTCTAAAATATACAAAAAGGCATGATTTTTTTTATACAAATGATTGGTTTGGTTTGGAGGTTGCCTTGTTTCCTTCTCCATATCCTTTTCCTCCTCCTCTTCTTCCTCTTCCTCCTCCTCTTCCTCCCCCTCCTCTTCTTCCTCTTCCTCCTCCTCTTCCTTTTCCTCCTCCTCTTCTTCTTCCTCTTCCTCCTCCTCTTCCTTTTCCTCCTCCTCTTCTTCCTCTTCCTCCTCTTCCTCCTCCTCTTCCTTTTCTTCCTCCTCCTCCTCTTCTCCCTCTTCCTCCTCCTCTTCCTCCTACTCTTCTTCCTCCTCTTCTTCCCCCTTCTCCTTCTTTTTCTTCCTTTTGGTTATTTTATTCACCAGTGGTGAGTGTAGACACACATGAATACCACAAAGTAAATATGGAGGTCAGGGGACCTAAAATGGAACCAAGGATTCCACTCAGGCTATTATGCTTGGCTACATGTGCCCTTACCCACTGACCCATCCCACTAGCCCTCCAGCCCATATTTTCTATAGCAACAACTTCCTTTTAAAGTCAAGGAGGGAGTGGTGGCACATGTTTAAAATTGTGGCACTGAGAAAACAGAAATAGGCAGATCCCGGGGAGCTAGACTACCTGCCTTTGGAGCACTGACCTGCTTGTCTGGTGGTTACCCTAGTCCTGAGTCCCCATCTGCTCAAATAAACTCATTTAATCTTTTAAAAACAAGGGGGGGGGGACAGACTCCTGAGGAGCCACACCCACAATTGTTGCTAGCCTCCATACACATGAGAAAGAAACAAAGAAAGAAACAAACAAACAAACAAACAAAGAAGGGAATCGGTCAAAGGTAGGAATGGAAAATATCTCCAATCTGAAAAACTAAGGTGAGTTCAAGAAGAGTGGCTGGTGCTCAGAGACCAGAGCCCCAGCTGCGGCTCAAGCCTGCCAGGCCACTGTGAAGCCTGCTTCGTCCTCACATGCCAGGGGGGGCTTGCTTTCTCTCCTACAGAGATAATGGGCTTTTCAGCACTTTTACCAAATTACTGACAGAAGGACCTATTTCCCCTTCCAGTGAAAGCAACCGATAGTGACAGAAGCAAGAATTGCTTTAACCACTAAATTATACATCGAAGAGGACGAAGGGTTACACGAAACTCCCACAGAATTCCATTGCAAAGCCCTTCCCTGCTCAAACTTTGTCCGAGCGGCTGACAAAAGTACCTGACCTGACATTTTCCTTCCTGAATCTTTTCACGGTTTCTGTCTCAGTTCTACTTACTGCCTTACACACATAATATTTTTCTCTCTCAAAAAAAGACGATTTTATTTTTTTAATTGTGTATATCTGTATGTGTCTGTGCTTTTTGTTTGAGCGACCATAGGGTTGGAAAGGTAAGAGAACATCTGGGAGGAGTTATGGAAAGGGAAAGATATAATTAAAATATTTTGAAAAAAAAACTCAAATAAGACAGGTATAGGGATGCATGCCTTTGATCTTGGGAGGCAGGTGGACCGCTCTGAGTTCGAGGCCAGCCTGGTCTATACAGTAAGTTCCAGAACAGCCAGGGCTAAGTAGAGAGACCCTGTCCCCAGTAAAAATAAAAATTAAATAAAGGTCTAAATACATTTAAAAATAGTAATTTTACTTTTTAACCATGCATGTCTGCGTTTTTCCCTGTATATGGGTATGTCCGTGTGAGTGTAAGTATCCACGGGGGCCAGAAGAGGGCACTAAATACCCAGGAGCTGGTTGTAAACCACCCTATGCAGGTGCTGGAACCTGGACTCGGGTCTTCTGTAAGAGCATCCAGTGCCCTTAACTACAGAGCCATCTTTCTAGCCTGACAGCCCTGCCCCCCATATTATTTTTTATTAACATTGCAATTAAGAAGCACAGTTAATTGTTGTGGAATTACAAAATATTGAAAGGTCTCTTATTTGACCCTCTTGGGTTTTTTGAGAATGAATCAACCATGTGACTGGCTCAGTTAGGAATTATGGTCCCGTTTTAACATTGGTATACATATTGCCGTAAGTATAAATCCCTTAACACAATGACCACAGTATCTAGTTCCAAATTACTGTCATTCCCCAGGTAATCTTTGTGCCCATCTCACAGCCATGCACAAGTGGAAGCTTAACGAATGCTATCGGGTGATGGGTGCGCTCAATTATAGACTATTCAAAACTGCCATATTTTTAAGTCTCTTAAACAGCAAAACTATCGTAACCTTTATGTATGCTTAAGCTCAATGCCTGACCAGTTCATTTGGGAAGCACACGAATGTTCAATCAAAGCTCAGAAAGTGGCTGGAAAGCATCTCCCCTCTCGTGGATCATCCCTGTCTGTCAGAACACAAAACACAAAGTCAACATCCAATACGAACTGAGTTAAAAGACGGTGTCCTGAAACTCATGGCACTTTCCAGCATCAAAACTTAGAAAAACTTCAAAATCTAAATCCTAGGATAATTGCTAGGCAAAAGAAAAGAACCCACATTATTTAAGAGGATCATCCAGCTCTTCCAAGACAGAAGATAGCACACACAGATGCATGCACATGCTTGTCTATATGCATGAGTGCGTAAGCGTACATGCACACACACACACAATTATTCAAAGTAAACCAAGAGTCAATGTTATAACTATGTTGCCAGGTAAATCTCATAATTACTATTCCTAGCTAAGTATTCTAAGTGTTCCCTCAACGTTTTCATAGTCACCGTTTATCATGAAGCAGAAATGGAGTAGTGACCAGCTACCAGTGTCGCCTGGTGTGCCCAACTGGGAGAATAGGGAATGTGTGCTCCTTTAGAACAAAAGAATTCATTTCATCGCTCGCCTTTAACCGCCGGACAAAATGGCTTCTGGTGTGGAACTGTGTGATAAATGTACCCCCCTCCAGTTCTTTATTGCCTCTGTAAATCACAGGACTGACAGCAGTTAATAAGAAAAGCTTTTGAGTGGTTTTGAAGTTTGGCTTTGTACAAATAAAGTCTCATATTAAAGATTCTGCTAGTCTTCAAGGTGTACAAAAAGCAGTGTGCACAGCCTTTCCAAGCTTTTAACCACAGGTCTTTTTTTTTTCCCCTTCAGATTTTTGTACTTCGGGGAGGAAAAAAAAAAGAAAGAAAGAAAGAAAGAAACCCTTCCAGACACACACGTTGGAAAAATACAAACAAATTCGAGTTTAAACGGTTTCCTGTGCTCGGGGGTGTTGCTGGTGCCACCGAAATGACAAACTTAAAGATTTCATCACCTGTATCTTCAGCTAAATACCAGAAAAGATAATGTGGGAAAGACATTGTTACAAGAGATTTATTAGTATGTGTCTGGACATAATTGTACCTTTACCTCATTTAGCCAAAGCAAACTTTGGGTTCGGTGTCTAGATGGACAACTCTAAATCCTGCTGAATTGATCAGCTGCCAGCTCAGTCTCAAGTCCCGGGTGCTGGAATTCTGAAAACATATTTCAGAGTATAATTGACAGTAAAGGAAGTGGAGTGGGTACCGTCCTCGGTGAGTGGTCCCTTTATCCATGGAGCTCCGGATGCCTTCCCCCAGCAATCGTGTGGGCTCCTAAAGGGCAGATTCTATTATCTGAGAGGTTACAGGGACAAAGCTGAGACACAAAAGGCAAGCCATGTCTTTCCCTGATTATCACCAAATCCTCCGTGGAGCCCCAAACAGGACCAGAATCACTCTTCCTGCAAGACCTCATTCACTTTACAGTACAGAGACATGTTATTGCTGAATGCATTTTTCCATGGCAGGGAACTAAAGAGCTTGGAGCTCTTAGTACACAGCTGAGTAGCTGTCTAAACAGCAGAAACCGGGTAGCTTACAATCGGGGTTCTGTGTTGCTTTGGAACAAGCAACAGAAACAAATAAAAATCTGATTGTTCATATTTTCTACCTGGGGCTGAGTTGGCTTCTCACTAAATGTCCAGTTACAGGAGCAAGACACTTGCTAGCTTTACTGAGGGATATGGAGGAGGTGTGTGTGTATACACACATCCATGAGCATATATATATATGCAGGTGCATGTGTGCACACCATGCATACATGCATATAGAAGCCACATCTCAGAGCAAGACACCTCCAGATCCCCACTTTGACAATGGGATCTCATTAAGTGGCATTTTACTAAAATGAATTATGCCTAACGTTCCAGTTTGGCTTTGCTCTCTTTCTGTGGTTTCCCTTGCTCTGAGCAATGCTTTCCAAATCCATTTTCCTTACCATCATCTAATATGAAGAACAAACAGGCAGCCATATTCTTCTAGACCTCTCAATGAAATTTCTGACCTCAGTGACTGTGACTGTGACTGGAGTCACCTGAGGCTCTCGACCGGACAGGAGCCCCAATAGCTCAAATCAGTGTCGATTCTTGTCATCCACCATCTCTACCTTCACTAAAGAGGTGACTGGCCACCCGAGTTCCAGACCAGCATATGTGCCGTGCATGCCAGATATCCCTTTAACAGGAAGAGCCACCTGAACTATTCCCAAGAATGTTCTTGACTCTCTAGTGGAGTCCATTAATAAAAACACAGCAAGGTCTCAGATGAAACAGGGCATGTAAGGAGAATATCAGGTCTACCTAAGTGCCATACAGGTGCAGGCAGGTGAAACACCCAAGAGAGCTCCCCTCCCCCCATTCATAGACAGCATACTTGACATTCAAGAACCTGGGAAAGGCGAGTGGGGTGACACACACCTGTAATCCTAGAATTTGAGAAGCCTAGAGGCAGGAGGATCAAAACTTCACGAGCCAGCCTAAGCTACAAAATGAATTCCAGCCCACCATCCTGGGCTATATAGTGAGAACCTGTCTCAAAATTAGAATAAAAAAAAAACACAACTGAGAGCAAACAAAAGCAAACCATGATTAAGACATGAACAGGCACAGGGGTCCATGAGTATGCACTGCATTTAGAACAACAAAAAAACCCACATCCAAAAAGGACCAGAAGGGGCTAGAAGACTGGTTGGCTCAGCAGTTAAGACCAGCCTCTGCTTTTGCAAGGGGACCCAAAGGCAGTGATCAGCATTGACATCTGGTGGCTCACAAGTGCCTGTAAGTCCAGCTCCAGGGGACCTGACACCTGCTTCTGGCACTCACTTTGCAAACACACACACACACACACAAATACATACACTTTAAAATGAAACAAATCTTTCAAAAAAAAAAAAAACCAAGAGACTCTGGCATTGGGAAGGACTGAGCACAAATCTCCCAGTTTTGGTGTTCTTTTTCTTTGTGACATTGCAAATGACATATCAGAGTCTCTTTAAATTCATCTTATAGGTTCTGTGCATGATAAGGTTTGTGAAGCACTTGCAGAGTAACCTGTAGATTACATCAACCCTTGACTTGTTCAAACACAGGGTTTACATGTATTATTTCATTTCATCCTCACAGTTGGGTGGGTGGTTCTGATGTAAAAGAAATGCAGCCTGGAAACATTCTAAAGGAGACCCCTATCCCAAAGGGTCAGGGTAGGGAGAGATGGACCCATGAAATGTAGCCAGAAAAACAGCGTGTGGCAGCAGTCACTATTCCCTGTGGAGAGTCTGTGTTGGGCACCGGCCAAGCCCAGGTAGCATCGCATGCAAGTCGGGACAGGGCTCATCAAGGAAGTCCTTCTTATCCCTTGCCTTTCCTCCATCCTTCCTGGAAGCTTCCACCATAAGGATAATATAGTCAGAGAAGAGAAGAGCCAGCGGGCAGAGGGAAATAGCAACAGTGGTCTTCACCTCTGCCACAGGCGTCTCATACTTAAGCGATGCCAAGCTGGAGAAGGCTAACTTGTTCTTTGGGTGGGAGTTGGAAGGTTACACAGTTTAGTTTTTATTAGTGAAGTCAAATCATTCTTTTTTTTTAAAGATTTATTTATTTTGTATGAGTACACTGTAGCTGTCTTCAGACACACCAGAAGAAGGCATCAAATACCATTACAGATGGTTGTGAGCCACCATGTGGTTGCTGGGAATTGAACTCAGGACCTCTGGAAGAGCAGCCAGTGCTCTTAACCACTGAACCATCTCTCAAGCCCAAATCAAGTCATTCTAATGACAAAAGTAGCCAGAGTATAAGGCTAAGACTAGATAGAAAAGCTAAGCATGTGCCTGAGACAGCACCCCCAACATTGGCCCACAGAGCAGGCTAGCCTTAGTTCCTCTCATTTAAGCTGCCTAGAACCTAAAATACACTGGAGATCTTAGGACACTGTCCCATGAAAATGGGGAGGAGGGGAGAGCAGTGTCAACAGCCAAATTAAGAAGCAAATCTGAAAATACTCATTGCTCAACTTACAGATAAGCATCTCAGGGCACGTGGGAGCCTTCATGCATGAAAACTGTGACTGCCTCCCAGGGTCAAACATGTGGCTCAGCTATAATGAGTCAGAATTACCCATTCAATCTGGGTATATAGGGCAAAGGGAGAAAAATCAGGCATGCTGTGGACTGAAGGGATGGCTCCGCAGTTAAGTGCACTTACTGCTCTTGCAAGGGACCCAGGTTCGGTTTCCAGTACCCACATCAGGTAGCTCACAACCATCGGTAACTCCAGATCCAGGATATCCAATATTCTCTGGCCTCTGGACTCTCACACATATAGAGTATGTAAACCCTTACAGACACAAACGCACACATAATTTAAAAACAAACAAGTAATTATGAGTACATTGAACTACTTCATTTATTTAAGTTATTTTGACTTGGATTCTTTGGAACTCCTTTTGCTTCTGGCCCCTGCCCCTTATGAGTGCATACAAACACACACACACGCACGTGTGCACACACACACACACACACACACACATACAATGTAATTATAGCGTACCAGGCAAGCACCAACCCTTTCTTCATTTCATTTCTCATGGATCCAACCAAAGATAAGGATAAAAATTGTGGATCTTAGCCAATCCAGAAGTTTCTATATTTTGCACCTGGGTGAAATAGCCTTAATTAATTTGAAGTATTTGGTGGGCAGAAAGGAGTTGTGAGTCACGGGTGTTCAGAGGGGTTTGTAAGATTCTGCATCTCACTGTAAGAAAGAAGATTTTAGTTTCATCTTTGATCTTGCACATACATGTTTCATGGTGTATTAAACACCCCATAACAAAAATGACAAAGAAAGAAACAGAGCAAATAAGATTTTATTTTTGAGACACTTCCTTCAATTTCCCTGTAAGCACGCAGTGCTGTTTGCGTTACTGGTCTATTGAATGCCACCGACTGATGTCTGAGGCTCTTTACTGAAGCCACCTCCACATTTCCTGGCCTGGCATGTCCCTGTCCCATGGTTCCAATCCCTATTCCAACCCTCCCGTGGGGCAGGAGCCATACACGGTCACTTTCACAGAGGAGAATCTAGACTTGATGTTCTCTGTATTTGCAACACCTGCAAGAATGTTTTTGCATACTCAATATTTACTCAGTGCCGTTTAGCATAATGTGTCTATCCAATTTATGAGTTAATATAGGCTAAACATGGACATTTCAGCCAAATCTGGTTGAATTCTTTCCAGGCGCACTGAACCACACTGACATATTGTAAGTGATACCCACCAGTGTTTGAGCTAGTTTTCTCTCCTGGCCTGTGAATGATTGCCACAACTGGAGACACAAGCTCATTTGAAGATGAGCTCACCAAACCATCATTTAACAGACCTCGGATAATTATCAATTTCCTCTCGAAGCTAACATTTGCTAAAAGAAAAGGGGGAGATTCTATTAATAATCAAAACACTTGACTTTCTGGATCCATTCCACTTAATGAGGAGAACTGCTTTCTCCGGGCTTGGGTTACAGCCAGGTGGTCTCTTACCAGGAATCATTTTCAACTTCTAATCACAGCTCAACAACTACACTCGAAATCGTATACAAGTATTGATATTTGCAGTTAAATTGTATCAAATGTCAATGCAGTCAACTCATTAGCCGGCTTAGAGCGAGGCTCTGTGCTCACTACCTGCTTTGGCCCCTCTTTGATTAAGCAATATTAAGACTGTATTCCCTGTCTCTCTCCCAGCTGATCAGCTCCATAATACCACTAAATAAAAATCAAATGAGCGTAAGAAAGGAACGAATAAAAGAGAAGGAAAAAAAACTCGTGAGTACATCGCTTCCGTGTTATTCAGATTATCAACATGCTAGCGTCTAGCAAGAAAAGCAGACGAGATTACCAAATAGAGAAACATTTTAACTGAGAATCATAGGAGGTCGTGAAGAAAGTCTATAATTGTCCAGAATCATCCCGTCCTGCTACTGTCCCTCCAGCTTCCTGACTGCCTGAGATTTTAAATCTTTCTTGCTGGTTGTTAAAACCATGAGCAACCCTGTGGTGTGACTGGTACCTGTGAGATCTGCAGGCACAAGGTCAGTGGGGCTTAGCGGCATGCTGGCCCACTGCTCCAAACTTTATATCTCTTCTGTCCCTCCGTTATTACCTGACATGATTTAACAACTGTAATTCCTTATTTAATGATGTCAAAGGTTTTTAGGAAATTGACCGTATTTCACCAACGATATATTTCTTCTTGATTACGGAGTGGTTAAAATGATTTTAAACCAAGACAGCAAAATAAAGCAGTAATAAAATCAATAAAAGGTGCTTAAAACATTCCTTCTATTAGGTAATGGCATTTAAAATATCCGTAGCTTGTAATGGCACTTAGGATATGCCCAAAAATCAATGAGCTAAATTACTTATTGAACTAGTTAATTTGAACATTGAGTTTTTTATGTATATTGATAAAATGGGCTACAGGATCCTGGCAAGTAGAAATACCATGTCCATGGTCAGATGGCGCCCTCTGCTGGGAATACCTGTTAAACAATTTGTTTTCCAGTTGCAGAACAAAGATTAAAAAACACACACACACACACACAAAACAAAAAACTTAAATATATAACTCCAAAACATTACAAAGAAGGCCTACTAAAATTCATCAGAATGGTACAAAATTATCCATCAATACACTCTTTTAAATGGTATCTAAGCTGGGCATGGTGACACATGCGTATACTCCCTTATATACTGAAGCAGAGGAGTTGAAAGCCAGCGTGAGCCGTATACATAGTGAGTCCCTGGCTCAAAAAAAAAAAAATCTTTCTTCCAGAATATGACATTGTATATTCAGTATCAAATAGCAGATAAAAATCAAACTTTAACTATTTCAATTTTTCCCTCCTCATTTCCTAAATATTATCCTAGGGCTCCAGTATATTAAAAATGAGATTCTAAAGGCCTGCGCTTCTTCTCTTTGATGTCAGAGAGAAGGAGTTTAAATTTTAAAGGTGAAAGCTTAAGTCTATGCTCAAGGAAAAGTCTCCGTTCCCGGTAGTTTAATTGATCAAAATCAAGCTTGAACCATCTTCGAAAAGGCGGTTTTGAGCAGCTGAGATAGCAGTACAGTAAAGAGCTTCTCCTTCCCAGGCCGAGAGTTATAGAAGATTCCCCAAAGCTGTTGCTGCCCCTTTCCCTCTAACATCGTCTACTTAAAACTATGCTAAGTACTGTGCGGAAAGGCAAGCTCTGCGCTTCCCCGGCTAAGCCTTACGCTGGTGTGATGCTCCAAACCGCTCGCCTCTTTCAACTCCAGCTACGAAGGGAAGCTTTGGAAATTATTTGACAATAACCAAAAACAGCATATAGTCCCTTTGAAAAAATGGCCCAAAATATATTATTTTGGTTTTAAAGGCTATCATTAGTTGGTCTAGACATCACACATACTTTTTGCACAGGTC
>NW_021604632.1:8052602-8058650 GCF_004785775.1 Grammomys surdaster
TGTCTGTGTATGTGTGTCTGTGTGTGTGTCTTCATCTCTGTGTCTCTGTGTATGTGTCTGTATGTATGTCTGTATGTGTCTCTCTCTCTGAGTGTGACTATGTGTGTCTGTGTGTGGTTTGTCTGTGTGTGTACCTGTGTATATGATGTGTGTGTGTGTGTGTGTGTGTGGCATGCCTGTGTGTATGATGTATTTGTGAGTGCAGGTGGCATTGCACACATTTGGAGTCCAGAGAATCGCTTTGTAGATTTTCTCCTTCCGTTATTTGGGTTCCAAAAATTGAATTCAGATCATCAGGTTTTGTGGTAAGTGTCTTTACCTGCGTCTTACCAGGCCTGTTTGATAGTAATTTCACTTTGACAGGCAAACACAATACCTTAACTGAATTGAATAATAGCACACACAGGTAAAGCCAGCCGTCAGGGAGCTGGAGCAGAAAAATCAGAAGTTCTAGGTAAGCCTGGGTATGTAAGAAGACTTGTTGAAAGAAAAGGAGGGAAAGGAGAGATGGGCTTAGTGGTACACACCAGTTCTAGAAGATGAAGTAAGAAGACTAAGGTTTCAGGTTAGTTAGCTATAGGATGAATTTGAGGCCAACCTGAGCTACACAAAACATCGCTGTAAGAAAAAAGAGAGACAGAAGGAGATGGAGGAAGAGGAGGAGGAGGAGATGAAGAAAAGAAAGGAGGGTAGAAGGCAAATCCTACTTGATGTGGCACCTCTAGGTCACAGCCACAGTTCTAGGGGAGCCTAGAGACATCCTACAGGCTGCACTCTGGCCAATCACAGCAGCCCTCGGCTTAAGTGCGCAGTCTGCCAAGCAGCTGGGCCAGGACCCCAAGGCTTACCTCCCTGCTCAGCCAATCATCTCTGTTCTCCTCCATCTTAAGCCCAAGTCATTTGCTCTCTCTTTGGGACTCACTCTTGGTGTTGTCTCCTAAACTCTAGTCCCCCACATCCCCCAGATAAAGCTATTTCATGCTTAACAGCCCTGATACTGATTATCAGCTTGTTACAAGTGTCCAGACCTTAGCACAGCTTACGCCATGTTAGAGGCACCATTCTGACACGAAACCTCAGCACACAGGCCTCTACCCCTGCCAAAACTAGAACAAAGTAATAGAGTCCATAGTTCCAGGAGAGTCCCTAGGTGTACTAACTTCGCCCTTTGACCTCTATCATTCTGCTTCTTGCTAACTGAAGAGTGACAACCAGGATATGGGTTTTGTGCATAAAAGACAAAGAAAGGGCTGTAAGTCTCGGGATGACTTGATTTGGGCAAGTTCCCCCTGCAACTGCCGACTGGCAATAAAGACTTTCTTTTCGGCTTTAAGAGTGTCTATCTGTGGCCTCCGCGTGCTAACCTCGCACCAAGCTGAAAGCGCTCTGATGGTCTTGAAGCTATGTAAGACAGAGATGAGGCACAAACTGCAGGGGCGAGAATGGAGGGGGCGCAGGGGCGGGAATGGAGGGGGCGCATGGCCGGGAATGCAGGGGGCGCATGGGCAGGAATGCAGGGGGCGCAGGGGCGGGAATGCAGGGGGTGCGGGGCGGGAACGAAAGGGGTGCAGGGTGACCAGTCATCACCACAAAACCTACCACCAGTGCCTATTTGTCTTCTGATTGCCGTGTCAAACAGAAGAAATTGCTAAATTTCAATGGACCATGCACTGGATTTTAATGTCCGGCCCATCCAATTCTTGTATGGAACAAAAAAAGTATGTAAAACTTATTGTTGACAAGCATTTTTCTCCTGCTGTACTTCATAATTGACAAATAAAATTATATAGACTTCTGGTATTTGCTGTGAGGCTTTGGTACACAAGTACACACACACATGCACACTGCAAAAATAGACGACCACCAATTAATTCACACATCCAATATTTATTGTGTCTGATAGCGAATTCCAGAGCCAAACCCCACTCCCTTTGAAATAGGGTCTTAAACCGGAGATTAAAAACTCAACAGAGCCGGGCGGTGGTGGCACACGCCTTTAATCCCAGCACTTGGGAGGCAGAGGCAGGCGGATTTCTGAGTTCGAGGCCAGCCTGGTCTACAGAGTGAGTTCCAGGACAGCCAGGGCTACACAAAGAAACCCTGTCTCAAAAATAAATAAATAAATAAATAAATAAATAAATAACTCAACAGAAAGTCCTACAATAGAATACATCATGTGGGAGCAGGACAGGCAGATAGGATGGACAGACAGACAGGGCTTAAAAACTAGTGCTGATTTTTTCGGTTGGTTGGTTGGTTAGTTGGTTTGGTTTTCCAAAGACAGGCTTTCTCTCTCCAGCCCTGTCTGTCCTGCAAGTCACTCAGTAGACCAGGCTGGTCTTGAACTCAGACATCTGCCTATCTCTGCCTCCGAAATGCTGGGATTAAAGTCATGCACCACCATCCCCAGCACTAACATTGCGCTTAGTCAGGGAAACTTCTGTCTGCAAAGGGTGATGGTTAGTGGGAGGGGCTTAAGATTGGTCAAAGCACTGAGAGTGTCTGTTGAGTGCTTAGCCCTGACCGGAACAGCTAGAAAATGGAGTCCTGTGAAACAGTGTCCTAGAAATGGACGGCTAGTGCAAGAATAGTGAGTTCTAGGCCAGCCTGGACTACAGCGTGAGATCCTGTCTCTAAAACTAAACACAATAGGTTAACAAGAGAATACAGCAGGTAAAGACACCTACCTACTGCCAAACCTGAGGATCTGAGTTCAATCCCTGGGAGTCATATCATAGCATACCCGACTCCCAAAAGTTGTCTTCTGACCTCTGCACACGTGCCGTGGCGTTTGTGTGCCTACACACATGCACGTGCACAAAATGAGAAAAATGCAATACAAAAATTTTAGGCAAAAACAATATCAGAATGACAACAAAAAATAAAAGTGGGCTCAAGGCACTTGAACGTAGACGAGATTAATTTACGGACCCAGGAGTGAGCTCAGCGGCAGAGCGCTCGCCCAGCGTGAGCAAAGCCCAAAAACGTAAAAAGCAGTTCTTGCTTATTTATTTCATGTTAATTTAAGGAGTTGTTTTTATTAAAATTGGCACCCTGTTTAACCAAAGGAAGAGATAAATTCAAAATATATCTCTAGCGAGGCCCCAGCTGAAGCAGCTCCCCAAGCCGCCTGTGAACCCCTGGGTTCCCTTTCCTAATCTCCGCTGCTGTAGTACTTCAAGCTTAGTACCTCGTTTGAATCGCAGCAGCTTCCAACACGGATCCTAAAAGAAAATGAGTTTTTCAGCCAGTGGTTTCCTACGGTCTGTGCACCGAGGGCTCTCTGGGCTCCATCCAAGAGAGGTGAGCCGTGCTTCGCCCTGCGAACCTTGCAGGCCATCGCAGCACAATACGAAATGATTTTCTAAGTCATGCAAAGGTTCCTGCAGAGAGTTCTATTTCCTGGATATGAACAGAAATTGCTGTAATTTTGTTCAGTTCTCTCTCTCTTTTTTTTTTTAATTTGCAGTTAAATGAAATTTGACAACAACAAGCTGAATAACGGCCATGTCAGGATCCAACACACAGGGCCGTGGCCTGTACAGTGCCAAAAACAAAACAAACAAAAAAAACAAAAACAAACAAATAACAACAACAACAAAAACAGAGAAACCTCTTTAAACAAATCAAATTTTGCTGCAACAGTCAGCCACTGGAAAGGTCAAAATGGTCACAAGTGCAGTCTTAGTGAAAAAGATTCTAAAAAAAAAAAAATACTATTTTCAAAATAAAAATGATGTATTTATTTATTTCATGTTAATTTAAGGAGTTGTTTTTATTAAAATTGGCACCCTGTTTAACCAAAGGAAGAGATAAATTCAAAATATATCTCTAGCGAGGCCCCAGCTGAAGCAGCTCCCCAAGCTGCCTGTGAGCTCCTGGGTTCCCTTTCCTATTCTCTGCTGTAGTGCTTCATTCGAAAGCTTACTACCTCCTTAGAATTGCAGCAGTTTCCAACAAGGATTCTGAAAGAAATATCTGACAAAGGCAAAAGTAGAAATCACCTCTTTTTCTTCTGGGCTACCTAAAATATAAATACCAGGTAATAAAATATAAAATCCTTCTTCCCTGTCATAAAATAGAAGGATGATACCTCATCTCCACTCTAACGATGGTTGTGTCTACCAACATCTATCTAGTTCTAGCATGCTCTGAAAACTGTGCTAAGTTCTCTCTATTATCATGCCAGAGACCTGGTGCTACTACCTGAACCCCGCTCCTGAAAACCATATGCTTGCAGCACAGTTGTTAAAAGAGTCCTCACCCACCATGACCAAGGACGTAGGTTCAATCCCCCAGCACCACCTACACCAGGCATGGTCATGCTTGCCTGTAGTCCCAGCACCTGGGAAGCAGCGGTGGGAATATTAGGAGTTCAGGGTCACCCTCAGCTACACAGTGAGCTTGACACCTACATAAAACGGTCTCCCACATATAAATAAAAAGGGCCAGGGAGGTGGTTGAGTACTTACAAGCAGTTGGTGTACAATCATGAGGACCAGAGTTCAAATCCCAGCCCACCCATGAAAACTGAGGCATGGTGGTGAGGTTGCGGGAGAACATAATAACCTGTTTGACTTTTTTATGGGTTTGACTCCTATTTCCCCTCACTGGGATCTATCTCTGTACTGTTATACCACAAAGGTCAGAGGAGGCTGGGGAGCCCACTCTTACCCAACTAATCAAGATTTCTAGAGACAGAGACCCTAATCCTTGCACCAGAAGGAACACATAAACAGCTTTCGTGTCAGAGAACATGAGGAGAGGAAATCACTGGATGGGATACTCCAAATAAAATCCCACATTTCCTTATTGCTAATGGTCTCCTCACCCGAGACATCTATAAGATTTGTCAATAAACTATACTAAGCCATTCCCCTGTCTTTTCATTCTTTAATCGATGGAGGAAAATAACCCACAAGTTAGCCAGTATTCGTGGGGTGCTCCTAGAACCCTAGTACTGAGGAAACTGAAACAAGAGGCTCTCTGAAGCTCACTCACTGGTCAACTAGTCTTACCTGATGGGTAAGCTCCAGGCTCAGTGAAAGACCCTGTCTCAAAGAGTAGAGAAAGTGAAGAGATGGCTTAGCACTTAAGAGATGCCAACAACCACTTGAGGTACCCTTAGTTAGGGTTTGCATTGCTGTGACCATGACCAGTGCAAGTCTTATAAAGGACAACATTTAACTGGGGCTGGCTTACAGGTTCAGAGGTTCAGTCCATTATCATCAAGGCAGGAGCATGGCAACATCCAGGTAGGCATGGTGCAGGAGGAGCTGAGAGTTCTACATCTTCATCTGAAGGCTGCTAGAAGACTGGCTCCCATGTGCTTAGGAGGAGGGTCTCATTGCCCACCTCCGCAATGATACACTTCCTCAAACAAGGCCACACCTACTTCAACAAGGCCACACCTCCTAAAAGGCCACTCGCTGGACCAAGTATAGTCAAACCACCACAGGGCAGTTCACAACTCCCTGTAACAGGGGTTCCAGGGGATCTGAATCTTTCTCCTAACCTCTGAGAGTGTTACACTCAAGTGCACAAACACTCAGATACACACATACATACATCATAGTTTTTAAAATGTTTAATAAAATCATTTTAAAATGAGGGCTGTGTATGGTGTGGTATCTGCTTTTGATCCCAGCACTCAGGAAGCAGAAGCAGGTGGATCTCTGTGAGTCTGAGGCCAGCCTGGTCTACATAGTGAGTTCCAGGACAGCCAGGGTAACACAGTGAGACCTGTCTCCAATAATATAAAATAAGATGTGGGATGGTGCTGTACAACTTTAATCCCAGCACTCGAGAGGCAATAGCAGGTAGATCTCAGTGAGTTTGAGGCCAGCCTGGTCTACAGAGCTAGTTTTAGGACAGCCATGGTTACACTGAGAAAGTCTGTCTTGAAAAAATAAAATGAAACAAAATAAATAATATGGGGATCAATAGATGAAGATATCTGACCTGACCTCTAGCCTCTACACAAATGCATCTAACATGAGTGTTCACCCATGCACACTCATACAAAGAAAGAGAATGAGAGAGAGAGAG
>NW_021604632.1:8063650-8068016 GCF_004785775.1 Grammomys surdaster
ATTTTGTCACAGCAGTGGCTAAATAATAGCCTGTTATTTTGCCATGCTCCCCCGGCCTCAAATACCTCTGGAACTCCAAAGGAGCTGCACATGTGGGAACTCGGGAAGCTTCTACATGATGTTATTTGGCATTATTTTTACCTGCTCAGGCCCCTCCCAGTTATTGCATGACTCCACATCCCACAGGCCTGCTGGCATTGCCAGACACTAGCCATTCCTACAGATACCAGTCTCCTGCTGCAACCAAGGGTGTGGTGTTGGCACCTCAAGCAGCCAAACTTCATAAGTGGGGAGATGTTTGTTTTCATTTCTGGGCTATGTTCAGTTAGAGGAATATTGTGAGCAGTACACATCCCTGGGTCTATCTCTCAACGTGTTCCCGAAAGAGGTCTAGTTTCCTCAGGCAGCTTAGCAACCTAGCACTCTGGATTCGGACCTAAGGTCATGGTGGGCTGAGCTAAAGAGCCACATCTGGGTGCAAATTCCCCGTCTCAACAATTGCCGTTTTTCTCCCCAAAATCTAAGGCTGTATAACTGGGTCAAACCAACCTACCTCTTCAGGGTGGGTGCAAATGTAGTTCTGAAGAGCCTAAATTACCAGGTGTTCCCAAGGATGGGCGTCTCTGAAACCCAGCAATGGCTACAGACTTGGGCTAGAGGTAAATCTCTTGTTGTTAGGGCTGTTGCCTTCTCCTTTTTCTCCTTCTCCTCCCCTTCCTCCTCTTTTCTTCCTCCTGCACCTCCTCTTTTTCCTCCTCCTCTTCATCCTCCTCCTCTACATCCTCTTCCTGCTCCTCCTCCTCTTCATCCTCTTCCTCCTCTTCCTCCTCCTTTTCCTCCCTCTCCTCCTCTTTCTTCTAACTTTCCTTCTAAATTCAATAAGATGAAAGCTCAAGGGCCCAAAACTCGAGGAATTGCTAGAATATTTATAAGACCATTATTCCTTTGAGAACTCTTTCAAGATCCTGGGTCCATGAAACTAACTCCCTAAACTAAAGACAGAAATGATCAAAGGAGAGAAAACCAGATTATCCTTAAAATCTCATCAGGTCCCCCAAAAGTTAAGTCCAGAATCTGCTGAACAAAAGACAGCGGGTTTCCTACAGCTGCCGCCTCTTCTGCATTAGTGAGAGGGAATTCAGCCTCTGGGAGTGGTTCCAATGTCAGGGATTATCGCAAAAGTCATTTCCATATTTTAAAAACCAGGGGGTAACCTAAAAAAAAAAGCCTTCCTTATTATCTCAAGTGGTCTTTTTTATATTCATTCTATGTGTCCATCAAAAAGATGTTTCCTTTGGCTGCCCATCTTAAGCTTTATTTGACACATAAGGAAAATTAAATCAGCCTTTGATCAATTGATAGTCACCAAATCTCTCGGGACAAAATGAGAGGGGGGAATCTGCCCGAACTCTTTCTATACTAAACACACCTCTCCTGTGCTGAATAGCATCAGGTAAGACACGAAATGAAGAAGCCCACTCCAAATCAGTCACTGCACACCAGCAAGCATGCTTTAACATATTGTATAATGAAGGCTGACAACATAAATTTTCATGCTGAACGTGGTGGTCCCCATCTTTAATCCCAACGCTCGGGAGGCAGACGCAAGTGGACCTCTGTGGGGTTTGAGGTCTTCCTGGTTTACAAAGCAGGTTCCAGGACAACCAGGGCTACACAGTGAAATATTAGCTTTAGGGTTTTTTTTTAGTTTGTAAAAAAATTTCTGTGTGAATGTGTGTGTAGTGTACGTGTGGGTGCATGTCTCTAGAGGTGTGTGCATGTGTTTGTGTACATAAGCATACAGGTATGCATGCATGTGTGCGAATGTATGGGGACCAGAGGTCTATGCCAAGTATCTTTCTCCACCTTATTTTTGAGACAGACTGTATCACTGAGCCAGAGGTTTACTGCTTGGCTAGCTTGAGTGGTCAGCAAACTCTAGGGATCTCCCTATGTCCAACCGCCCATTCTGAGGTTGCAGACAGTACAAACGCAGCTGGCTTTTCATAGGTGTGCTGGGAATTCAGTCTTAGATCCTCATATTTACATGACAGGAATTAGGAACTTGCCTGACTGAGCCATCTTCCCAGCACCGCATTTTTTTAATCTAAAAGTTCTGTTATCTTAGGAAGTAGTAGAAGACATCTGATTTGTGTCAAATACAAAGATTAAAAGGGGGGCCGACAAGATGGGTCAGTGGGTAAAAGTGCCTGCAGCAAGCTTGATAACCTGGTTCTGATATCCAGGAACCACATAATGGAACCAACTCCTGAAAAAGGAACTTTGAGGTATACCTACACACACACATGCACACACACATACCACACACACACACACTACTCACACACACCACACACTGTAGCATGAATGCCCACACACATACACACAAAACTATATTAATAAATGTAAAAAAAACTAAAGGAAATGAAAAAAGACCCAAAGCAAGGTTTTCCAAAGTAAGGAAACCATGTAGCAAAAGGGTTGGTTGGACCCAGGAAGGATGTCAAAAGGTTCCCTAGACACATTAAAAGGAGGTTCCGAGCACAAGTACCCCAAATCTTCAGAGATACAAGGATCAGGCTTTCTCACAACCAAGGGACTTAACCACAAAACACACAAACCGTTTTTCCTATCATCTATGAGGCAGGAATTAAAAGGTAGAAGTAAGGGATGCTGTCAGGTCCACTAGCCCCAAAACAAAGAGACATGGTGGACACTGGCAGACTCTGACATTGGAATTCTTCAGAACTCTTAAGTTATTTCCTCCAGACCATTGGTCACATCCAGAGGTGAGACCATGGGAAATCTTTACTCTGCTTTATCTCTCTGCCCCGCTTGCTGCCCTAACAATGCATGTGTGTGACTAGAAACAGAGAGTGTAGTCTGCAACCTTATTTTGAGGGCATGAGGAGCTCAGACCTGTAATCCCAGAAGAGGCAGGCCTGGTCTACATAGTGAGTGAGTTTCAGACTAGCCAAGCCTATACAATAAGACCCTGCCTCAAAACAAAGGAAAATAAGCAGAAATTAAATACAGCTTTGATCAGTGTATTGCTTTTTTTGTTTGGGAGTTAAACCTGGAGCACTGGGGGTTAAACCCAGGTATTCATGTGTGCTAGGCTAGCCCTCCACTACTCAGCTTCATCTCCAGCTCTACACTGACAGTTTCTAGACAGCATCTCACTAGCACAGGCTGGCCTGAAACTTGCTGTGTAGACCAGGCTGGCCTGGAACTCACAGAGCTCCACCTGTCTCTACTGGGATCAAAGACATGTGTTGTCACACCTGGCTACATCAACATGTTCAAAACAGAAATTAAATAATAAGCTACAAACTAGCAAAGCTTTAATCCAAAATGGGTGATAAGGTTTCCCAGAATAGCTCTGAAAAAGTCAGCGCCCCTCCCCCACTTTTCTTTACATCCCCCTCATACATAAGGGACCTTATACAATAAACACCTGCAGTCATTGCATTAAGGAAAGTCACAGCCCTGTCTACTTCCATTAAAAATTTTGTGGGGTTTGGTTTGGTTTGGTCATGGTTTTTCAAAATAGAGTTTCTCTGTAGTCCTGGCTGTCCTGGAACTCACTCTGTAGACTAGAGTAGTGAATTCGGAGACCCACCTGCCTTTGCCTCCTGAGTACCCGGATTAAAGGTGTGCACCATCACACATGGCTAGTTTTGTGTATTTTAATGGAGATGATGACACCTCAAATAATAAACATGAGATAAAAGGAAGAATCCGAGGGAAGCAATGAGGTCAGGGGCCACGACACATCTTTAACACACTGCTGGAGAGGCGGCTCAGAGGTTAAGGACTCTCACTGTTCTTCCAAAGAACCTGAGTTTGCTTCTTGAAACCTGCATGGTGACTAACAGCCATGTGTAACTCCAGAACCAAAGGATCCAACACACTCTTCTGGCATCTGTGGGCACCTGAGTATATGTGGTACACACACACACACACACACACACACACAAAACACACACACACATGAGTAACAGTGAAAACAGCTTGTCTGTGTCCCTTAACTTTTAGATCTTAAGAGTCTGTTTTAGAGGCTGAGGAGA
This sequence comes from Grammomys surdaster, assembly GCF_004785775.1. Taxonomy (NCBI): domain Eukaryota; kingdom Metazoa; phylum Chordata; class Mammalia; order Rodentia; family Muridae; genus Grammomys; species Grammomys surdaster. Next base: position 8,067,721 of record NW_021604632.1, read on the forward strand.
TGGTTTTGTGGGTAAAGCCTAAATATCTGAGTCTAATCCTTCAAATCCATGTTGAAGGAAGCAAAGAATTGACAGCTCAAAGTTGTCTCCTCATCTCCATCTGCATGTCCACACACGCAATAATTGTGATGAAAAACATGAGAGATTTTGAGACAGAGTTTCTCTGTGTAGCCTGAACTGTCCTGGAACTCCCTCTGCAGACCAGGCTGGCCTCAAACTCAGAGACTGCCTCTGCCTCTGTGCCTCTCAGCCTCTCTCTCAGCCTCTCTGCCTCTCTCTCAGCCTCTCTGCCTCTC
>NW_021604632.1:8068026-8101004 GCF_004785775.1 Grammomys surdaster
TGCCTCTCTCTCAGCCTCTCTGCCTCTCTCTCAGCCTCTCTGCCTCTGCCAGAAGGTGTGTGACACCACAACCCAGCTTAACAAAATCTTTCTTATGTGTTTCATATATGCGAATACACTGTCACTATCTTCAGACACACCAGAAGAGAGCACCAGATCCCATTACAGATGGTTGTGAGCCACCATGTGGTTGCTGGGAACTGAACTCAGGACTTCTGGAAGAATAGTCAGTGCTCTTAACTGCAGAACCATCTCTCCAGCACCAACAAAATCTTTAAAATGAGACAAAGAATGAACCTGAGTGAATTTTAATGTACTTTGCCTCCTATAAACAAGCTGAGGTCCATCTCCCAGTATTTTCTATTGTAGCCTTCCTTTTTCTCGTTTCTAATTAATACCTAAATATACTTTCTTCTCTTTAGCCCTTAAGTTTACATGTATAAAACTGGTGTGGATGACTTTCTTCTAGCTCTGGCTATATAATTAGTAACATAAAGACAAGGAGAAACTGATGAACTGGCCTGCCTCCATTGTAGGCTTAAAAGCTATCTTATAATAACGACAAACAAGGCTCATTTCTGTTTATAACTGCTCTATGCCCCACTTGTAACCTTAACTATAAACGGCTCTGTACTGCCTGTTCCAGAAAACTGTGCCTTATGTTTCCAACCATCTTGCAACCCTAACTTTGTTTCAGAAGGTTGTATAACTACCTGGGTTCTCACTGCCTTGTTAAGTTGTTGTTATGACTGCCTTGTTAAGACCACCTTGCAATCATGTCTATTTCAGGGGATCTTTGCAACTAATGTCTTAAGCTTATGTTCTGCTCCTGAACTCTGCCTATTTTGAGCACCAAATCCCCTACTTAGAAATCCCCTACCCGCCAGGCAGTGGTGGCTCATGCCTTTAATCCCAGCATTTGGGAGGCAGAGGCAGGCGGATTTCTGAGTTCGAAGCTAGCCTGGTCTACAGAGTGAGTTCCAGGACAGCCAGGACTATACAGAGAAATCCTGTCTCGAAAAACAAAAAAACAAACAAACAAAAAAAAACCCACCTAAATAAATGAATATATAAATAAATAAATGAAACTCCTCTGTGAAATTTTTAAACAGTACTGACTGGAAGTGAAAGTTAAATCTATGTTAACTATTTGATTAGAAGTATAAACTGTTACTATTTATGTTTATTTGCCTTCTTCTACAATTTTCCAAGGAGGAGAAATGGTGAGCTGGGAAACAACTGAGGCAAAAAAAAACCAAAAAAACAAAAACAAAAAAAAACAAACCAACAACTCGGTGAAGGTCCAGTGCCAAGTCAAGCTTCAATAGCCTAAGTCCCCATTGAAGGAAAGGCGGCCCTTTCCCTTTTTAAAGATGGCGCCCCTGGCGACAGTGAGGGCACGCGCGCAAAGCGCTCTGGGAGCGGAAGTCGACTGTGCGGCGGCGGTCAAACCGGAAGGGGAGGCGCTGGGGCCTGGAGGAGCGGTCTGTATCGCTGCGGTTGCCGGTGTTTGCGGGTTGCAGGGAGCCGGGCCGGCGGTCGGGCTGTGTCGCGATGCCGGAGCTGGCGGTGCAGAAGGTGGTGGTCCACCCCCTGGTGCTGCTCAGTGTGGTGGATCATTTCAACCGGTGAGCGGGTGGCGCGTGGCGGCCACTCGGCGCAGGGCTGCTGAGTCACGGGCGCGCCGGGCAGAAACGCGGCGGCCGGGGACACGGGTGGGGGGCTAGCGACCCCAGCGGCTCCACACCGCGATGCTCGGAACCCAGTGACAGCCTCGCACCCCGGCCAAGGCCGCCACTTCTGAGCCTAGCCCCCCTGTTGAGTGCCCGGAATCGGGACGATGCTAACCAGCCTCGGCCGCGCCTTTTACCAGAAGGGCTCGGCGCCGTAAGGCAGTGCTTTAGTCTCGTGTGTCCGTGCCTGTAAAAGCTGTCACCGAAATTCTGGTCTCGAAATCCCCGATGAACGATTTTCTGGATGAGTCAGTGATTGTAATCAAGTTTCTAATTGGGGTTCTGGTTGGATGGTACCTTTAAAATGTGAATAAGGTGCAGCTTTTTCCTCTAAAAATGAGGCAGATGCAGACTGGGGCCAGCCTACAGTTCACTTGGTTAGCTCACTGCCACCCTTGCCTTCTCCAGCCGTTCATCCTGCCAGACCTGTTGCACGTGTTCGGAAGTTTTACAAGATAATTAGTTGAGTTAACAAATATGAAGATCCAGGAGGGAGTCTGTGCTTGCTGTAAAGTCGCTCTAGTTCCTGGTCCGAACCAGGCTTTGTGCCGCTGACTCAACCAGAGCCAAAAAGCCGATCTCAAGACAGGTTTTTTATTCTGGGTTCAGTTGTGTTGCTCGGATGCCTCTGTCTTAACAGGCTCGGTGGGCTTTTCTACAATACATACGGTTTTACTCCCGCGGGATACTAGGGGTCCTAGTGGGGTGAGCACTGTTTCAGTTTTATTTTGACACTTGGTAAGAATCAAGTTGGGGCAGACACTGCAGACAGTTGTATCAGGGAACAGATGGAGGAGCTTTAAAGCTCCATGGATGAAGTTCCCACTGGCATGTGGAAAATCGTTGAAGTATTTTCAGTGGATTAAAGAAAGGAAAGAAAAATACATAGCCACCAGTAATACAGAACCCTTTATTTTGTTCTGCCTGTACTGTAAATTTAGGATACAGGCTCCATGTTAAGCAAAACACTACAGTTAAACTAACATGAAACTTGGGACTGTTGAAGAGGTATGCTGTTCGTTTTACTGTGGCTTGTGCGTTTCCTTAGCAGAGAATTAAGTTGTTTCCAAATAAGCAATTTGCTGGTAGCTAAAGAAAATAATTCTTTGCAGAGCAATATGCTCGAAGCTACTTAGCAGAAAATCATACAGGATGTTTGAGATGGAAGTTGTAAAGCAAAACCTTCTCACCCGTCCAGCCGTTCTCCCAGTGTAGACTGACTCTCTCCCTGAGCCCCTAGGCTATCCAGAAGCTGCAATACATCTGGAGCTGGTTGGCATGGTACAGATGTTGTAGAGAAGAATTGGCTATACCATAAAACTGGTGCTTCCTTAGGTCTTCGTCCCTGGAGAGAGTTTAAAGGACACGGGGAAACTGAGAAAGAGACAAATAGGCATGACTTTTTCTCCAAGCCAGTATTTGAAATCTTTAGAAAGTATCGCTTCCAGTGTGTGTTGGGATAGTTTCCTTATCTTTATTACCAGGAACTAACCTGTTACATTTGTTTATGGACCTTTTTTAGTTCCCACATAAACTAAATTGTAACTTTGTTATTGATACTTGCCACTGAGTAGCAAGTATCAGCTTTTCCGACTGAGTGTCTGACTGACCACCTGTTTTTCTCATTCAGAATTGGCAAGGTTGGAAACCAGAAGCGGGTTGTTGGTGTGCTTTTGGGATCGTGGCAAAAGAAAGTGCTTGATGTATCCAACAGTTTTGCAGGTAAAGGATACGCTTTCAGTTTTGCTTAAAATGTCTGTTTACTTACAAAAAGTGAACCTTTTTTTTTTACTACAGCTTGAAGAGCCTATTTCAGAATTGCTCATATGTAGGAAACGGAGACTAATGGCTCCACACTAGTCCAGAGGGTGGATAGTTTTAACTTGCTGTCTCTGTTGTAGCTTCCCAGCTCAGCCATTGGCATGTCATGGCAGTGTGGCTAAGTTTCAGAACAAGCCATCGGGTAGCTTGTCAGCTCCCACAGTAAACATTTGAACTCTGGCTTTGGTGGGGCAAGGAGAGAGATAGGAGACTGTTTACCTTACACTCTGTGTAACGAATCTTTACCAGAACATGACATTTATGCTCCATGTATTATTGCCAGCAGCATCTGTGACCTTTAAAAGGACCGTGCAGGAATTGAGCCTTTAGCAAGTCAGAGAGTGTGTGTCCTTTATAAGGCTCTTCTTCACCGTCCCTAAGTCTATAGAGTTTTAGGAGAAGCTGGAAATGTGGAGGTTTTGGATGAGGGGGAGGGAAGCAGTACTGCACTGGACAGGTCACATAGTGAGGCGGATGCTGCTGAGATCCCGCTGTGGCCAGACTTCTAGCTCCTGGGCAGAGTCTTTTTATTTTCTCTTTTTCCCTTTCTCCCCTTAGTACCTTTTGATGAAGACGACAAAGATGATTCTGTCTGGTTTTTAGACCATGATTATTTGGAAAACATGTATGGGATGTTTAAGAAGGTCAATGGTAAGTCTGAGTTTCTAATTTTGTGTGTGTGTGTGTGTGTGTGTGTGTGTGTGTGTGTGTTTAAACCTGGTGCTTTTGTATATTGTCAAGGACTGATTTACTTAGCTGGACCAAGTGAAAATAGACTGGTAGTAATAGAGAAGTGAGGTAGAATAAATAAACCACAGTGGTAGTCTAAGGCCATGTAGACCACGCAGGCTGGAGGCTGGGCTGGCCCTCACAGCTGCCTGCCCGAGTGCCTTAGTGCTAGCAAATTGCTAGCGAGTCTCTGGGCCACTCATCCACCACACACCCCACACAGCTGCTCTCTATGGAGTGCAAACTTGCATTTATTCATTTATTGCTCTGGAGCTGATCTGTTACTTCACATGTGACTAGTCCCTAAGCAAGTCTGGGAGACAGATGTCTCTGGGCTGCACAGTGCTTACCTCTTAGAATTCTGTTTGGGAGTTTGAGATTTCACAAATGTGTCAAGATGTATTTTTGTCTGGAATTCTCAACAAGGTAGAAAGCTGAAGTAAGTGCTGGTGCTCTTATTGCTTGTGACTCAGTTGCACAAATCTTGATGAAGCCGTAAAACTTACTGAGGTCTTGCTTCCCAGCCAGAGAAAGAATAGTTGGGTGGTACCACACAGGCCCCAAACTGCACAAGAACGATATCGCCATCAATGAACTCATGAAGAGATACTGCCCCAACTCGGTAAGTACACTGTTGTCAGACACTCTGTGATGCTCTCTGCCCCCTGCTCAAGTCAGCCTCCCCAGAAGACCTGGGTAGCAAAGCATTCTCCAAATGTTGCTTCTCCAAAGCCTTTGGCAGTAATATGTGACTCTGTTAATTTGTTGTGACCTAGTGTATTTAACGACGCCTGCTGGTGCCATGTATATGTCGGACTTAATCCTCCCAGAAACTGGATGTTGTGTTTATAAATGAGTAAACTGAAGTGGAGAATGACTAGTGGGCCAGTAAGGTGGCTGTGTGAGTGAGTAAAGGCCCTGTCACCAAACCGAGTTCTTTCTGCCTGAACCCTCAGTGGGAAGAGAGAATGGACTCCCACAATTCTGTATGTTCTGCGCGTGTGTGTGTGTGTGTGTGTGTGTGTGTGTAGCAAAATGCAGTGTTTAAGTAATTTTTTTTTTAAAAAAGCTTAAAGTATAAAATAAAGATCTGGGAAGGAGTGAAGCAGAGGTTGAAATTTTGGCCGAGGTGAAATGACTGGATCACATGAAATATAAGCTTATTTTTGCTGAACATCTGGCTTGTTTCTAATTGAATGAAGAAATTGGTCTGAGAATTCAGAAGAAGGCTTGAAGTCGTACCTTGTGTCAAAGGGGAAGGTGCTTGCTAAGCTGTGTTTTTCTACCAGGTATTGGTCATTATCGATGTGAAGCCAAAGGACCTGGGACTTCCCACCGAAGCCTACATCTCAGTGGAGGAAGTTCATGACGTAAGCTGCCTGCCTTGGGCTGGAGAGTGGGTTAGCGAGTTCTCGGGTGGGTTTGGGGACTTTTTGGTTTTGTTTTTTGTTTTGTTTTCTTTTCCATGTTCAACTCAACAAATCTTTCTCTCAATATAACAAAGCGAAGGCTGAGTCCTGCTAGCAAACCAGCCTTGAGTTTTTTAAACATCTAATTTTAGAAATAGAAAGGGACCAAAAAACCTGCGATCCTTTTTCACTAAAGAAACTGAAGCCGTGACTAGTGAGGTGAGGCTCAGAGTCATCACTAAGACCAAGCAGCCCAGTGGTCACACAGAGGCCGTCACAGCAAGGGAAAGGCCAGGCTGCTGCAATGTGCAGTGTCCTCCTGAGATTCAGTCCTTCAGACAGGCCCTGGGGTTTCAAACAGGCAAGACAGAGTTGTCAAGCGCCAGGTAGCAAGACCTGTGATCTTTGCAGGGTGTTTCATTGAGTAGAGCACTGAGCAGTAGCTAACCTTTCTTTCTCTATCCTCAGGAAAGCTGGTTGGGAACTCTTGGGTAGAACTTGATGTAGCAGGGTTTCGGGGATGGGTACAGAGTATTTATCAGGGTGTCCAGGGAGCCTGGTCTTCAGAGTCAAGAGGGATTACTGTTTTTTTTTCTATATGGTTTTAGAACTTAAAAGGAGTGTTCTAGGGTCGTGCCCTCCCAGCCTTACACTAAGCCTGTTCTTTTGCAGCTCCAAGGAACTTAGATCCAGATGTTGTTTGGTTGCAGTAAAGCTTTTATCCCTGGTCCAGACCCAGTTGTCATCAAGTTCTAGAAGCCTGGAAGGCTCAGGCCATCCTAGTACCCACAGACTAGAGTGACCTTGAGGGAATCCTCATGCCATCCCACTCCAGCAGGTCCCGTGTCTAGGGTGACTTGAGAGGCTTGCCCGTGCCCTGTGGCTCACTCAGCACAAATTGGTGGAGTCCTGAAGTTTGTAGAGCCCTCATAAAAGGGCATGGCCTGTTCTGGCAACAGGGCTAAAAGGTGTCTCTCAAGTTCTACCATTGAGTCACCAGAGGTCGCGTGAACCAGCCCCTTGGGGAGATGCTTTTATTCAAACCACTAGTTACTCTCCTTATAACATTGGGACCCCTGGGTCATGTGATCCAGGGGACAGTAGGTGGTTAATTTAAATGTGTTGGCATGAGTGTGCCTCAAGTGTGAGTATTCTGTATTTTCCATTCTAGAAATAACCAAACTCTTAACCTGAGTCTTCCCAGCATTGCCCCACCCACCAGTGTGGGCTTGAGGGAATACCACAATTTTCCTTGACAAGAAAACTTTCTTCAGAGAACTACGTAGTGGCAGTGTCCTGCAGCCCTGTCTTAGCCTTGAGGGCTTATATTTCAAAGTGAACCTAACCCCACCATTGCTGAGGAAGTCTGTCATGTAGCCATGAAACGGTCTGAGCAGCTGCAGAAGACTCGGGTATGAAAAGAGAAACGTGCAGTTGGCTTATTGAAATAAGTAACCATAGTTAAGCCTCTTCTCACAGGATGGGACGCCGACATCAAAAACTTTTGAGCACGTGACTAGTGAGATTGGAGCGGAGGAGGCTGAGGAGGTCGGAGTGGAGCACTTACTGAGGTGAGTCTGCTGGTTCTCGGCGGTTAGGGGACCCAGGGTCAGTGTGTCTCAGCCCATGTGGCAGCTCACAGCCACCTGTGACTCCAGTTCCAAGCGATCTCATGCCCTCTTCCACCCTCCATGGCCTAGGGACATATGTGGTGTACATGTGGAAAAGCAGACGTGCACACTCAGGGACAAAATAAGAAATAAGTCAGGCTGGGCATGGTGGTGCCCACTTACAATCCTAGTACTTGGGAGGCAGAAGCTGGTGGATCTCTGAATTTGAGGCCAGCTCTTTTGGGGGGAGGGGCATCAGGTGGGAGGGGTGCAGTTGGACAGTGCCAGAGTCAGCTGCGGCATGTGACCTTGGGGCCAGGTGTCATCCTGTCATGTATTGTACTTCTCTTGGTCTGGGACTTTGGTTTCTTAAGCCATACCTGAAAGACTTCATTTTCCATTAATAATACCACTAATAATTCGTGGTTTTGAAGATGACACTGACTGATTTAAGTTGCTCAACATTGTAGCAAAGCAGGTGGGAGAAACATCGTCCTTTAGAAGTCAGAGAAGCCAAGGTACTCCATAAACAGAGTTGTCTATGAGGGCTGGAGAGATGGATGGCTGGTGTTACTGAGAACCTGAGTTCGGTTCCTAGCAGCCCTGTCAGGTGACCAGCTCTGGGGGCATCAGATGTTATCTTCTGGCCTCTGAGAGTATTGCGCTCAGACACGTATGTACAAAATTAATAACAAAAGTTGCCAAAGACCCAGATTACCAGGAAGTTGTAGATCTGAACTGCTGTCCCAGACAGTCCTTACATTTGTGGGCATGTAGCCTGATGCTCTTTCTGCCTTTCTTATGGGTTGTTGCAGAGACATCAAGGACACTACAGTGGGGACTCTCTCCCAGCGGATCACAAACCAGGTCCATGGTTTGAAGGGACTGAACTCCAAGCTCCTGGATATCAGGAGCTACCTGGAGAAGGTAGCCAGCGGCAAGCTCCCCATCAACCACCAGATCATTTACCAGCTGCAGGACGTCTTCAACCTGCTGCCGGATGCCAGCCTGCAGGAGTTCGTCAAGGCCTTCTACCTGAAGACCAACGACCAGATGGTGGTGGTGTACTTGGCCTCACTGATCCGCTCTGTGGTTGCCTTGCACAACCTCATCAACAACAAGATTGCCAACCGGGATGCAGAGAAGAAGGAGGGACAGGAGAAGGAGGAGAGCAAGAAGGAGAGGAAAGACGACAAAGAGAAAGAGAAGAGCGACGTGAAAAAAGAAGAGAAAAAGGAGAAGAAATAGATCGTGTAGCTTTTTTAATTTGTAAATTAAAGTCTTATAAACTTAACTCCGTGTGCCACTAGAGGGTCCTTTGTCCCATTCAGTGCTTGTTGACAAGCGCTCTGCCCTTGTCACCCTTGCTGTGGCATTTTGTGGAGATGAATGGACAGAAGGACCGATCTCAGCCCTACACTACAGCTTCAGTTGCATGAGTTGGGGGTGTGGTGGCTCAAGTGTGTTCGATTGTATGAGAACAACATGACCTTTGGCGCTCTTCCTTTTATCCTTAAAAGGGATTTTTTTTTCCTATTTTATAAGATCCATGGGATCGGTTGGTGGTAATTTTCATAATTGCTAAATGGAATTCATGGATCCATACTATACCACCCAACACTTGAGCGCGGACCCTGCTGATCTCTTGAGACCACATGGTATCCTGGACCTGTAACTAGCGTTCTTAGGGCTTGGGGTCCAAGGCCATGTATTGTTTACCTCCACTGAGACAATTAAATGGCTTGGTTTTTACGTCTGTGTTCTAGTGGTTTGTGTTATTTTCAGATGCAAGGGAAATGATCTTCAGTTGCTGCTTCAGGGGATCCTAAGAACACCAGGCAACAGGTTAACCTAGTGTTAGCCAAGAACAGATGCTGAGAGGCGGGCCTGCCCCAGTGAGTGAGTGTATACATTAAGGAACTTGACACAGACTAGTCACCCAGCTGTCAATTCCCCTTTACTTTGTTTTTTTATTTTTTTATTTTGTTTTTCAAGACAGGGTTTCTCTGTGTAGCTCTGGCTGTCCTGGAACTCACTCTGTAGACCAGGCTGGCCTCAAACTCAAATCCACCTGCCTCTGCCTCCCAAATGCTGGGATTAAAGGCATGTGCCACCACTGCCCGGCTACTTTGTTTTTTTGAAACAAAGTTTTACTGTGTAGCCCTGGCTGTCCTCCCAAGTACTCTATCACCATAACTTAGCCTGTCAATTCCTTTCTTAAACAACTGCGACATCCTTGAGAATTCTCGTATACCCCTTGGGTTAAAATGTTGACAAATTTCTGAGTTTGAGGCCAACCTGGTCTATAGAGTGAGTTCCAGGACAGCCAGGGCTACACAGAGAAACCCTATATCGAGAAAAAAAAATTGTTGACAAATTTTAAAATGCTGTAACAAAAAAGTAAGTCAACTAAATCTTGGTCAAATGAAGGGGACTATAAGCCTCAAAGTAATCAGAAAGTTAAATTACCCATAGGGCCAGGCAGTGCACACATGGGTGTCCACAGTAGAATGTTAAGGGCTGTAGATAAAGCCTGTGTTTGGGTCACCGAAGTTCACTGAGACCCTGAGGTAAAAAGAGCAAATGACAGTTTTATCTAGTCTAGAATCCAGATGTTTGCCACCTCTTAACTGGATAAAAGAACTGTGACAGATAATGAGACAAACAGGAAGGGGCTCACTAGGGCCTACCCCTGCCTGAGGATCACCAGGCTGTGGCTGCTGGGTTGTCTTCAGTAGGGCAGCTGCTGGCATGCTGCTGTAGATAACCCTAAGTCAACTCACTGGGTCACACCCACAAGAGTCATGAAAATGGGAAGGGAGGTAATGGCTACATACCACCAAAGTACAGACATGTGTAAAAATGGCAAAATAGAATCATGCTCTCATACATGCTAGCGAAAAACTGAAGATGAGATAGGCCCCAAATCAGAGTGGAAGATTTGCCATGGGGTTGCCATGTTTAGAACATGCAGATAAATAAGAGCTTTTTTTCTCCAGAGAATGAACAAAAATAAACAGTTACGGGAAAAACCAGGATGCCATGGTCCTGGAACTTGGGGCAGGGGAAGGTGGAGAAGTCATCCAAAGAGTAGGTCCTCTATTTAGAAGTGAGGGCTTTGTCGTCTGAGCTGAGCCCACACAAAGCAGACTTATAGTGCTCTCCCAGTGTCTGGTGACATAGCATCAGACGGAAGGCATTTAGCTCATCCCCTTCTGATGAACTGGATAGTTATTGACTAAGGGGAGAGCTGTCTTGATTTCTCCTGTTTAATAGTTTGACCCACATGTGGGCATCAGGGACTGTTCCCTAGTAGGGTTTTCAACTTCCAAAGAAAAGAGACTAGTGGTTGGATCTCAGTGGTAGTTTGCTTGCCTAGCATAGGTGAAACCCTGCATTCATCTCCAGCACAGCATAAAGAAAAGAAAATATAGTGAATGGGGCAGGGACCGACTCTGTGAGTTCAAGACCAGCCTGGTCTACACACCGAATTCCACAACAGCCAGGGCTTTGAAAATGCCAAAAGAGGGTAAAACACTTGAATCCATTTTCTCAGGCCAAACTGCTGCCATCCTGTAGAAGAGGGTGAGCCTAGGAGAAGGTTTTAATAAAGTCGCTTATACAAGTGACTATGGATTTGACTGCCAACCCATGACATAAAACAAAGCTCTGTGTTAATACAATCTGGCAGTCTCAAGATTTCTGACTCAATTGTTCTTTGGGGGTGTTGAAAAGAAGGGTTCTTGAAGAATTGAGGTCCGGGGTGGGCTCTTTTCCACACAGACACATCTTAGCTACCCCTCAGTTTCCCCGCAGCAGCCCAGCCCAGCCTGTGCTGACACCTCAGGTAGAGCACTATCCCTTCCTGGGATTCTGTTTGAGCATATCTGAAATACCCCTGTGATGGTGTGCTGGTGTAGGTAAAGTGTCTGCCTGAGTCTGAGGTGTCTAGACAAGATATTTAGATGTGACCTTGCTGGTGGAAGAGTGTCAACAAGGACTTTGAGGTTTCAAAAGCCACACTGTGTTCCCAGTCATCTCAACTTGTGGTTCAAGATGTGAGCCCTCAGCTCTTAGGTTCTGGCTCCAGCTTCCATGTCCGCCACCTGCTGGCCCCGCCGTTATGGACCCTGCCCCTCTGAAACCACGAGCCCAAAGCCCAAAGCAAATGTCTAAAGTTGCTTTGGTTGTGACGTTTCATCACAGAGATAGAAAAAGAATAGGTTGTGGTTTGGTTCTTGTTTTTGTTGTCGTTGTTTTCAAGACATGGTTTCTCTGTGTAGCCTTGACTGTCCCGGACTCGATTTGTAGACCGGACTGGCCTTGAACTCATGGAGCTCCTCCTCCCTCTGCCTCCCAAGTGCTGGGATTAAAGACATATGCCAACACAGCCCACCAGTAACAGACATTTTTAATGAGAAATGGCCTTCAAAGGCTCAGATGTTTGAACACTCGGTCCTCAGTTGTGGGTACTCTGTGGGGAGGTGCTGCGGGCCTTGCTGGAGGAGGTATATCCCTGGGGGTGGGGGAATCGGAGAGCTCGAAGCTTGCCCCACTTCCAGTCCCCACTCTCTGCGTTGTGCTTGCTGTTGAAGATCTGCTCTCTCCGTTCCTTTGCAGCCTTGCCCCCCTGCCGGGTGGGTTCTTAGCCCTGTCACCGTGCCCTACCCCACTGCCGTGACAGGTTCTTATCCCTCTAGAATCATAAGGTCAATTAAATCCTTCCTCCCGAAGTTGCTTTTGGTCATGTCTTGTTTTTATAGCAACAGACAGTAACTGATAAATAACAATCCTTGAGTTTATCCTTATTGAAAAGATGAACGTTGTCAGAATTGGAAAAATGGGTGCTGAGCCAACCAACTAAACGTCCTTCTGCAATTCAGCTCAGAGTAAAGGCCAACCGGTTCTCTGATTTTTCTTTCTTTTTTAAAGACATTTGTTTTACATATTAAGTACACAGTTACTCTCTTCAGACACACCTGAAGAGGACATCAGTTTCTATTACAGATGGTTGTGAGCCACCATGTGGTTTCTGGGAATTGAACTCAGGACCTCTAGAAGAACAGTCAGTGCTCTTAACCACTGAGCCATCTCTCCAGTTCCCCTGATTTTTCAATGTGCTAGATGCAAAGTAAATCTTTCAAGGAGAAATTGGAGACTCTGGATTTTACTCCAGCTCCTAGAAGCCTCATTCAATTGAGAGTTCAACCATACACAATTATTTCTCTTCAAATAAATGGCACTGGCCCCGATGAAAATAAAATCTAGTGACCCATTAACTGCCCTAGCAGGGTGAGGGCAGTTCCCCCGCCCGTCTAGTTCCCCCGCCCGTCTACCTGTAAAACACAAGAATGAATCAAATGCTGTTTGTTAAACTTCAACATAAAAATTTAAAAAAACTCTGACTTTTTCTATGTAACAGAGAACAGCATCGACTTTCAAAAACTTAATTACTATCGTCATCGAAGGACTAGATAAGAATTCACTCTGGAAGTAGAGAAACGGAAGTGAGGAAAGAAAAGGAAAAGCTAAGGAAGCGGCCGCTGTGGAGGGCAGGGTGTCTGTCTCTAGAGCCCAGAGGAAGAGGGATCCTTTAGTCCACTTTGGCGTCAATCTGTTCTCGAACACTAGGTGGCGCCATTGACTGATCTCCCCTTTGATTCCCAGTTCAAGACAGACTTGAGAACTTCCCCTAAAGTCTTTTCAAGTCACTTCTGTTTAGAGCTGCAACCCTCCAGGAAGGATTTCGAAAACAATGCAGAGAGGCTGGATGCTACGATGGTGAAGCTGACCTTGATTGCTCTGCTGACACTTCTCACTCCGTGCACGGATATCCGCCCTCAGAGTCCAGAGGGTCCTGGTGACAGTTCTCCAAACTGGGTGAGAGCTATTGCTTTCTCGTCATTTATTTCAATTCCCTGATATAAATATCCCAGCGTGGACTCCATCCTAAGCACAGAAGCCCAAGAGATGCAAAGAATTGTAAAGTATGTCCACAAAGACGCAATGAAATAACTTGAAGTGTACACATGAACCCAAGCCAGCACTTGGGAGGTAGAGGCAGGAGGATCCGGAGCTCAAGGGCCACCTGGGCTACAATAGTAAATACAAGGCTACATGAGATTCTGCCTCAAGAAACCAGACAGACAGACAGAGACGACAGATATGCAGACAACAGAGTGAGATAATTCGGATGTGTGAGTCATGCTCTTTTAAAAACATGCTCTATTCCATTGTAAAGTTTTTTGTTGTTTTCTGTTTTGTTTTCAGGACGAGGCCTGGAATCAGATGTGTGCCAGCCAAGCTTTACAGCAATGGCTCACACCCCCTATTTTTAAGGGTATTTTTAATGGTAGTTATATCTAGCCAATAATAATAATAATAATAACCTCTTAAAATTTAACCACTAACTTTTGAAAACTCTTACCAAAAAAAAAAAAAAATCGAAGGATCACAGCAAGGGTCCCCTTTACCCCACCTTCCAAAGTCTTGGTTCTATGACCTCTGTGACCCTGTTAAGCGAAAGCTCCAAAGCCTGAAGCAATTGTTACATTTTGTTGATTACGTCTATATGTGACTGTGTGTGAGCCTGCCATGGCACACAAGCAGAAGTCAGAGGACACCTTGCAGGGGTCAGCTCTCCCCTTCCACAGTGTGGGTCCCAAACAGCAAACTCCAGGCATCAGGATTGGCAACACACATCATTACCTGCTTTGCTGTCTCCCCACCCAAGATTTGTGGGTTTTTTTTTTTCTATTTGTTTCTGTCCTTTTCTAGAAAACTTAGCAAGACTCATCAAACTCCTTATCCTCTACCTCACGTTGTAGGTGACAAATCTTTGTCCAGTTCTGGGGACTTGACAATGTGTTTGTTTTTTTGTTTTTGTTTTTTTAAGAAAGTATGTCATGGGAGGCAGAGGCAGGCGGATTTCTGAGTTCGAGAGTTCGAGGCTAGCCTGGTCTACAGAGGGAGTTCCAGGACAGCCAGGGCTACTCAGAGAAACCCTGTCTCGAAAAACCAAAAAAAAAAAAAAAAAAAAGAAAGAAAGTATGTCATGTATTTATGCTGGCCTCAAAATCACTGTGTATCCAATGGTGACCTTGAACTTTCTATTTCCTTGACTCCACACCCAAATTCTGGGGTCACAGGTGTGCACTATGGTGTGGTTTTATATCAACAGGCTAGAGTCACCTGAGAGGAAAGAACCTCTAAAGAATGTCTCCATAAGATCCGGCTGTAGGCTGTAGGCTGTAGGGCATTCTCTTAATTAGTGATTGTTGTGGGAGGTCTAAACTCATCGGATAAAGGTAACTTTTAAAGGTAATTGTGTAATTGTGGTCTCAGAGGCTTACTGCTTACCTGCCTAGGCCTAGAATGTTTTCAGCCTCTGAGTCTTACAGCTGAATAACCTCACTCTTTTAAGTTCTTTTGAGTTATGGTTCAACTAACTCAGCTGTTCTGACTCAAACACCTCTCCATGCTGACTGATTCAAACTGGTTTCTTTCTCTGTCTCTGACATTTTGCTCTGCTTGGCTTCATATTAACCTTGGCATTATGTTCTAATCTCCTGGCACCTCATTCTCTGGCTCGTTCTGTCTTCACCTGTGTTTAGCTTTGTTCGCTCTCTGCAACCTGTCTCTAACTGTCCTGGTAAAACTGCCTCCTCCTTTCCCTCTCCCTCACCCTCATAGCTTTACCTTTCCTCTCTCTTCTCATGAAAGTTGGGTAGATCCTATTTTGTCAAAGCTTCTGATTCGTCCCTTTGTCTGCCACTCAATTAGACATCACTTTCAGTTTTTGTTTGTTTGTTTTGTTTTGTTTGTTTGTTTGGATTTTCGAGACAGAGTTTTTCTGTGTAGCCCTGGCTGTCCTGGAACTCACTCTGTAGACCAGGCTGGCCTCGAACTCAGAAATCCACCTGCCTCTGCCTCCCAAGTGCTGGGATTAAAGGCGTGCGCCACCACCCCTGGTTTAGACATCACTTTCAAACATGGGTGATTCCTTCTATAAACTAACTTTACCTTCACTGTTTTGGATTAAAGGTGTCTAAGAGGGAGAGCGGACCCCAGAGAGCCCTGAGAGCCCCACCGCCGCCGCCGGCCTAGTCACCATCACCGCAACCATGAGCAGCGAGGCCGAGACCCAGCAGCCGCCCGCCGCCCCCGCCGCCGCCCTCAGCGCCGCCGACACCAAGCCCGGCTCCACCGGCAGCGGCGCGGGTAGTGGCGGCCCGGGCGGCCTCACATCGGCGGCGCCCGCCGGCGGGGACAAGAAGGTCATCGCAACGAAGGTTTTGGGAACAGTAAAATGGTTCAATGTAAGGAACGGATACGGTTTCATCAACAGGAATGACACCAAGGAAGATGTATTTGTACACCAGACTGCCATAAAGAAGAATAACCCCAGGAAGTACCTTCGCAGTGTAGGAGATGGAGACTGTGGAGTTTGATGCTGTTGAAGGAGAAAAGGGTGCGGAGGCAGCAAATGTTACAGGCCCTGGTGGAGTTCCAGTTCAAGGCAGTAAATACGCAGCAGACCGTAACCATTATAGACGCTATCCACGTCGTAGGGGTCCTCCACGCAATTACCAGCAAAATTACCAGAATAGTGAGAGTGGTGAAAAGAACGAGGGATCGGAAAGCGCTCCCGAAGGCCAGGCCCAACAACGCCGGCCAACCTATCGCAGGCGAAGGTTCCCACCTTACTACATGCGGAGACCCTATGCGCGTCGACCACAGTATTCCAACCCCCCTGTGCAAGGAGAAGTGATGGAGGGTGCTGACAACCAGGGTGCAGGAGAGCAAGGTAGACCAGTGAGACAGAATATGTATCGGGGTTACAGACCACGATTCCGCAGGGGCCCACCTCGCCAAAGACAGCCTAGAGAGGATGGCAATGAAGAGGACAAAGAAAATCAAGGAGATGAGACCCAAGGTCAGCAGCCACCTCAACGTCGGTATCGCCGCAACTTCAATTACCGACGCAGACGCCCAGAGAACCCTAAACCACAAGATGGCAAAGAGACAAAAGCAGCCGATCCACCAGCTGAGAATTCGTCCGCTCCCGAGGCTGAGCAGGGCGGGGCTGAGTAAAGGCCGGCTTACCGTCTCTACCATCATCCGGTTTGGTCATCCAACAAGAAATGAATATGAAATTCCAGCAGTAAGAAGTGAACAAAGATTGGGGCTGAAGACCTTAAGTGCTTGCTTTTTGCCCGTTGACCAGATAACATAACTGTCTGCATTATCTATGCAGCATGGGATTTTTATTATTTTTACCTAAAGATGTCTCTTTTTGGTAATGACAAACGTGTTTTTTAAGAAAAAAAAAAAGGCCTGGTTTTTCTCAATACACCTTTAATGGTTTTTAAATTGTTTCATATCTGGTCAAGTTGAGATTTTTAAGAACTTCATTTTTAATTTGTAATAAAGTTTACAACTTGATTTTTTTCAAAAAAAGTCAACAAACTGCAAGCACCTGTTAATAAAGGTCTTAAATAAAAAAAAAAAAAAAAAAAAAAGGTGTCTAAGAGTGTATCTGAATTCCAGCCAAAGGAATTAAAGGTGTGTGCTAAGGGCTGAGCCACACCACAACTAGAAACAGGTAAATAACACAATCTTGGGGTTCATCATGTGATTAAATATCCTGCAACAATTGTGGGTGGCACCATCCTGGGCTGGTGGTCCTGGGCTCTATAAGAAAACAGACTGAGCAAGCCAGTAAGCAGCACTCCTCGATCGATGGCCTCTGCATCAGCTCCTGCCTGCTGGTTCCTGCCCTGTTTGAGTTCCCATCCTGGCTTCCTTCAGTGATGGACTGTGATGTGGAAGTGTCAGCTGAACTAAACCCTTTCCTTCCCCAAGTACTTTCAGTCATGGTGTCTTAAAACAGCAATAGTAACCCTAAGACAGCTGTGCCCAGTTCCTGTGGTGCTGATGGTCAAACCCAGCTAAGCACCACACTTGTGCATGCTAAGCAAGTACCCCACTTATTGAGCCTCATCTCTAGCCCCCTCGGTTCTATGCTAGATCCACCACTCAGTGAAGGCACACACATGACAATTAGCTATGGCACCTTTTTTAAACTTTTTTTTTTATTTTTTAGATTTTTACTTATATGTGTCTGTGGGAATATACACATGGGTTCAGTGCCCATGGTTCCTCTGGAGCTAGGGTTTTGAGCAGACAGTTTTGAGCAAGCTGTTTGAGGTGGGTGCTACCTGGAGGAACTGAACTCAGGTCCTCTGGAAGAGCAGCATGTACACTAAGCCACCGAGCCATCCCTCTCAGTTCCGTAACATTTTTTCTCACATTGATGTAATGCGTGTTCACACATGCATACCCACGATACATTTGCAAAGACCAGAGGACAACCTGTGGGAGTCAGGCCTCTTCTTCTAGCATATGGGACCTGAGGATTGAACTCAGGCAGTCAACTGTGACTGCAAGTACCCTTATGGTCTGGGCCATTGTGTGGGCTCACAAATAGCTGTGGTGTTTATTGCCACTTTAGGTTCTGGGCTGTGTATCAATCATCTCTGTATTACAATCCCTTAGGTTCTGATTTTAAGATGATTTCTGTGTTTCTTACAGGCATTCAACTTAGAGACTGAGATAGAAAAATCAAAAGGAAAAATTGTTTTGCACTATGCTAGCAACTCTCTACTAACTAGGGCTGCAGCCCTAGTCCCACCCCCTAACCCCCATCTCACCCCACCCCTTTAATTTGAGACAGGGTCTCACTATATATCTGCTAGTTTTAAACTCTCTATGTTGTTGGGGATTGGTCTGGGGCTGCTATATATTCTAAGGCTAAATACTGGCCCCCAAGATCTGACTTCCCCCAACAAGCAGATCCTCCATACACCAAATGATGCCATGAAAACTTTCCTCCCTAATTTGAAACTATTGGTTAAAGAAAGGTAGCTACAGCCAATTACTGGGGAGGATAGAGGAGGTGGAGCTTCGGTTACTAGGCGGGGCTTCACAGGTAGGACCGTGAGAAGGAAGGAGAGTGAAGAAGGGCTAAGACAGAACAGAAGGTCTTCATTAGATCCGATGGACCCGGAGCACACGCCTGAGTGATATGGACCCTGATGACAAGCTGGTGGAGCAGAAATAATCCAGGAAGACACAAACAGCAAATATATAGAAACCTAGATTAGGAAAAATGCCCCAATAATTGTGCAAAAGCTAAACAAATAAATCATAGTCTGAGCCTCATTCATTTGGAAGGTAGACAGGGATTGATACAATTCAATAAAGTTACTCTATGTAGACAAGGCTGGCTTCCCACCTTTAATCTCAGCTCTCAGGAGACAGAGGCAGGCAGTTCTCTGAATTCAAGGCCAGCCAGGTCTACAGGTCGAGTTTCAGGACAGCCAGGGCTACACAGAGAAACCCTGTCTCGAAAACAAAACAAAACAAAACAAAGCAAAACAAAAACAACTCCACTCTGCTCTCATCTGCTCACATCCATCAGAACCCACGAGTGTCACCACCCTCTGTGGGGCTGCTGCCTCGTGCCTCATGGAGCGCTACCATGCAGACAGAGTTGGTCAGCACTACAGCCACAAGACAGAGCTTGCATTTTATTTATAGATTTTATTATCTTATCATTTTATGTGTATGAATATTTTGCCTGCATGAATGTCTGTGCATCACATGGGTGCCTGGTGCCCTCAGAGGCCAGAAGAGGGCATCAGATCCCCTGGAATTAGAGTTAAAGTAGGTTGTGAACCACCAAGGGGGGCAGAGGGTGCTGGTAATTGAACCTAGGTCCTGTGCAAGAGCAACTAGTGCTCTTACCTGCTGTCCAGCTCCATCGTAGAACTTGTCTTTATCCATCTCAAGCTTGAAGACTTTACTCCTGATTAAAGTCCTGAATCTCCCTAGCATGCTGCTTCCTTCAGTTCTCTAAGCCTTGAGTGACTCAGTTTCTCCATTGCACTTGGGACTAGCTAAGCTCTGTAAGGTCTGGGCGGGTATGTGGATGACCTGCTCCTCTGAATATAGGGGTGTGTGTGCGTTTATTAATGTGTGTCTTTTTTTCTTGTTTGTTTTGTTTTGTTGGTTTTCTTTTGAGACAGGGTTTCTCTGTGTAGCCCTGGCTGTCCTAGAACTCACTCTGTAGACCAGGCTGGCCTGGAACTCAGTGATCCACCAGCCTCTGCCTTGAGTGCTGGGACTAAAGGTGTGCGCCATCACTATTCAGTGACTCTGTCTTTTTCTTGGCGGGGGGGGGGGGCTTTTGAGACAGGGTTTCTCTGTGTAGCCCTGGCTGTCCTGGAACTCACTCAGTAGACCAGGCTGGCCTTGAACTCAGAAATCCGCCTGCCTCTGTCTCCCAAGTGCTGGGATTAAAGACGTGCGCCACCACCGCCTGGCTAGTGACTCTGTCTTTATGTGAGTGCATGAGCGTAAGTTGGCCGGAGGCACAATCCACTGGGCCACCTGGAACTGGAGTTATAGGCAGTTGAACACCACTCCTGGGTCCTGTGAGGAATCAGTGCTCACTCTTGATCCAGAGACTGGGTCTCTCATTAATCTGGACCTTACCAACTAGGCTAGACTGAGTGGCCAGAGCCCCAGGGATCTCCCTACCATGGTCTCCCAGCTTTGGGATCACGAACACCTGGCTCTTCTACATGGAAATACAACACAGGTCTTCATAGTGGCAATATATTAGCAACTGAGCAACCTTTCACCCCTAGAAATATACTTCTAAACTGTCCTCCCTGACTTTAGTCCCAGCTGCACTGGGCTCCCTCCTGCCCCTCCCCTCAAAGTCCTGCTACAGGAAGTGTGCAGTGGAACCTCCCACTCTAACCAATCACAATCTTCTACTTACAGGACCAGGGTGACCACATGCTACCTTGAATCCTCCTGGGTTCTCTGCCCTCAGTGGTTAAGACTAGGATATTTTCTACCCTTTGTTTATGTTATGATTTGACACCCTCCTACCCCAAAGTAATTGTAGCCATTTTGTTCCATGCCTGCCAGCTATTTCATATTGTTGCTGTAACATGCCTGCCAGTCACTGACACAGAGAAGTGGCTTGGCTCAAGGACATGCTGACCACATACCCTGTAGGTTTTCCTCTGTATGTTCTGAATGTTCTATGTGAGGTCTGGTAATCTTAAGAAATTCCACAAAGCTTTACATAGGACCCATCAAATCAAAGGTCAATATGAACTGTTGTGTCTAAAGCAGCTTGAGTCAGAGATAACCACTGGGCAGCCCTTCCTGCACCTACATACGAACTCACTGTGGTTTTTGTGGCTGACACTGAAGAATGCTACTAATAGGCCAAAAAGTTATGATTATAATACTCATGCTTTGTTATCTCAATGTTCTGACATTCCTCTGTTCACCACCCCTCCACCAACCCCCCCTTACCCTACTCAGGGCCAATCGGATTAAAGGTTAATTCTGATGATGTTTTGCCTATGAAGCCAACTGCTCCCTTCCTTGCCCTTAAACTTTTCAACCTGGTTTTTCCTATATAAAGTCTACCCTGGGAGTAGACTAGTGCCACAAGTAGGCTCCCGCAGCTCTTACTGTGGTCTTGGACGTCCAGCATTATGATGTGTGTTCAATAAACTATTCTTGCTTAACTGAGGTCAGTTTGTATGGTTTAAATCAGATTCCTGAACCCCGACAGTCTACAGGAAGAAGAATTTAGCTTTGCTTTCTCCTGCATACTTTCACATCAGTGTGAATGGCACCGCCATCTTGAATTTCTCAAGCCCTAAATCTAGAAATCACCCTTGATTTTTCTCTTTCCCTCACACACCATGTCCAGCCCACTGGGAAAAAAAAAGAACCAAATATGTCAGTCTTACATCCACAGGGTAGCTCATGTCTGCCCATTTCATGTTGTATGTCAAAAGTCAGAGCCTGGCCAAGAGCCATGACCTGTCTCTGGAAGCCACATGGCCCCTGAGCAACTTTCCTGTTTCCCTTCAGCTGTTAACAGTCCAGGCTTTGCACTCCACTCTTGTTAAGATGTAACTCAGGTCATACCACTCCTGGAGCTGGGCCTCCAGTGTCCCTGCAACTGTCTTAGAGTTAAAAGTCTTCATCATCACTAGAATGGGGCCTGTGACGGCTATTTGTGGTTGCCAACTTGACTACTTCTGGAATTAACTAAAATCCAAAAATGGAGCACACACGTCTGAGGGTTTTTTGCTTAATCCAAAGTAGAAAGAGCCATTTCTAATCCAGATCTTTGAGAAAGAAAGACATGCCTTTAATCTAGATCTTGAGCCCGGAAGTCACCTCTCTGGGGCCACAATTGTCTGCTGGAAGTCTATATAAGGACATGGAAGAAGGAAGTTTTCGCCCTGCCTGCTTGCCCTCTCCATCCCTTCACTGGCATTAGAGCCTACCTCTTCAGGATTCCAGAATCTACTGAAGACCCGTTAAGACATTCAGCCTTGTGGACTGAGCAACTACTGGATTTCTTGGACACTCTGTTCATAGCCAGCCATTGTTGGATTAGCTGGACCAAAACCTGTAACTCATTGTAATAAATTCTATATATTCTATATATCAAATTTACAGCTTGCATGGCCTAAAGTTTTCCTTTTAAACTCAAACTTCTGTTTGTGCCCATTCTTTTTTATTACTATTTAATGATTTATTTACATTCCAAATGTTATCCCCCTCCTTCCAGTTCCCCCTCCCAGAATTCTTCACCCCTCCCCTTTTGCCTCTGAGAGGGAGCCCCCTCCCCCAGCATCCCCTTTCACTGGGGCATCAAGTCTCTACAGGATTAGGTGCATCCTCTCCCACTGAGACCAGACAAGGCAGTCCTCTGCTACATATGTGCCTGGGGGCCACAGACCAACCCATGTATGCTCTTCGGTTGCTGGCTCAGTCTCTGGGAGCTCCCAGGGATTGGGTTAGTTTATATTGTCAGTCTTCATGTGAGGTTGCCACCCCCTTCAGTCAATTCCTTCACTCCTTTCCCCAACTCTTCCATAGGGGTCCCCGGACTTCAGTAAAATCTTTTATTAATGAAACCAAGAACCCCAAGAGGGGACACTGATCTCCCAGTTATTACATGATGATTTTGCTGGGGACCCTATCCCCTCCCCCCCGCCCAAAGAAGTAACACTTCTTTCCTTCCTTTTGGTTCTTTAATTGGCGGTGAAGAAGAATCTGTCCTCATATCCCTAGACAATGTCACTTTCAGAGCTGGATGCTACGAGGTGACAATTTGCACCACGTCATGCACAGGACACATTCCACCCACTCCATGTGAAGCAGTTACAGGTGGAAAACAACTACCATTGTCAGCCCTGAAATTTCAGAGGTGAAATGAACTGCCTGCAGAAAAGACAACGCTTGCCAGGCGGTGGTGGCGCACGCCTTTAATCCCAGCACTTGGGAGGCAGAGGCAAGCGGATTTCTGAGTTCGAGGACAGCCTGGTCTACAGAGTGAGTTCCAGGACAGCCAAAACTACACAGAAAAACCCTGTCTCGAAAAAAAAAAAAAAAAAAAGGAAAAGAAAAGAACGCTTCCTAACCCACTACCTACTCAAGCACAAATGTTCATAGGGAGCCCCTGAAGCAGAAACTGTTCCCCCAAGTCACCCTCAGATGGAGTCCAGGGCTGCAGAGGCCACTCTTTGGGTTACCTTACTGCTGTAATAATGTTTTCTTGGTTGCATGCCCCGTAATTACACAGGAAATGGACTCAAAATTGTTCTTGAGAGACTGGGTTGACCATTGCCAACTGGGTTTGGCTGGAGGCCCAGATAAATACTAATGACATTTGAGGCCACCTGCAGTCTCAGGCGAGGCAGGGCTCCAGGCAAAGATGAGAACCGAATGCAGGGACGGAGGTGACACCGAGTTCCAGCACCCTTCTCTTCCCTTTTAGCATGGAGAACAGGTTAACAAGATGTTGGCTTGCTTGCTTTCTTCTTTGGTCTCTTATTGAGACAGGGTCTTACTACATAGCCCTGGCTGGCCTCAAACTCACAGAGATCCTATTGCATCTGCCTCCCAAGTGCTGGAATTAAAGGTATGCCCTATCATGCCCAACAAGGTTTCTGCATACCATGAGCCAAATGTTTACAAAGAACTATATAGGTACCAGGCAATAAAAGCGAAGGTAATGGAACCCCATTTGATCTGATTGAGTGTAGAAGTCATATATAGCTAATTAGCAAGTTACCCTATGATGACAGCTGCTCCAAATAGCACGTCTTCCCCATCTCCTAGCTGTTGTGGGTCAGCAGCTCTAGCCATGGCTTACCTGGAGCCTCTGCTCAGAGTTGGTCACAGGCTGCAATCGAGTTGGTCACAGGCTGCAATCGAGCTGCCCACAGGGCTGTTGGCATCGGATCAAGGAGCAAAAAAACTGGTTACACATTCATGTGACCATTAGCAAGATCCAAGGCCTCAAGGGCTCCTGGACACCCTTTCCTCGTTTGTTAGCTAATTGACAGGAATCTGCCCTCCATTATTTGCCATGAGGGTATTCCCCTGCAGCAGCCTCAGTCTCAGAGTGCACGTGCTGAGAAAGCAAAGAGGAGGGTTGGCTGGGAACCAGACCACAGGTGTCTGCAATTTAATCACAACCCGGACATCCCATTACTGTTAGCATGGCCTGTTGGCTGGAAGCAGGTGCTAAACTAGTCCACACCCGAGGAGAAAGTCATTTCACAGAGCTGTAAGCATCAGGAAGGGAGCATTGAGGGCTGCCTAGGAGTTCTGGCTACCCCAGGAGTACATCAGCAGAGGGCTAGGGATATGGCTCAGGTGGTTAAGGGACCACTTTAGTTAGGGTCTTTATTGTGATACTACACAATGACCAAAAGCAACTTGAAGAAAGTTTACTTCAGCTTACAACTCTCAAGTCAGATTCCATCACTGAGGGAAGTCAGGGCAGGAACTCAAGGCGGGACCTGGAGTCAGGAATAGAAGCCATGAAGGGACACAGCAGCTTGCTCGGCCTGCTTTCCTATACTATCCAGGACCACCTGGCCAAGGGTCACACTGCCCATGATGGGCTAGACTCTCCCACATTAGTCATTAATCAAGAAAATGCCCCACAGACTTGCCCACAGACCAACCTTATCTTATCGAGGCATTTTCTCAAACATTACTCTTTCCCCAGCTGTGTCCAAGTTCATGTCAAGTTGATTAAAAAAGAAAAATAACAGCCATTATCTGCCAAGCCTGTTGACCTGAGCTCTATCCCTAAGTCCCTAAATACAGGAGAATTGAACTGGTTCCTACAAGTTGCCCTCTGATCTCTACATGTGTGCTGTGGTACGCCCCCTCCCAGTCAATCAATCAGTGTATCACGAATGTAAAGAAAGGTGTTTAAAGGATATCCCAGGGTAGGCAGCGGCAGGCAGTAGGTGTTTCTAATGTCCGGTAATGAGGACATTGTCATTAGGAAATGCAAAAACAAGGCATTCCCCAGTTTTTGCTGTTGTTAGTTTGTTCAGGCAGGTCTCGTGTAGCGCAGGCTAGCCCTTAAGTCAGTATGTAGCTGAGATGCTCTTAACTTCGGATGGAATTACAGGTGCACCCAAGCACACCTGCTCTTTTTATTGTTGACATTTTGAGACAGACGCCTGCGGCCCACGAAACATTGCACTATAGTCTGATTTTTTTTGAGACAGGGTTTCTCTGTGTAGCCCTGGCTAACCTGGAACTCACTCTGTAGACCAGGCTGGCCTCAAACTCAGAAATCCACCTGCCTCTGCCTCCCAAGTGCTGGGATTAAAGGTGTGCGCCACCACCACCCGGCTGGACTATAGTCTAGACTAACCCTAAGCCCCAGTCCTTCTGCTGTAGTCCTGAGTGCACACACATCCTGTGTATGTGACAGTAAAGGATGGATTTGAGGCAGGATCACAGGTGGAGTGGGAGGGAAAGTAATGAGACTATGTGTGCTCATGTTTGAAGTCTCAGAGTAAAAACTCAATAACAAGAAAAAAACCCAAAACTAAACAAACAAGAAAAAAAAAACACCTGGAATTTATATCCAGTAGACAGCAATTCCCTTCCCCCAGTCCTGGCCATAACCGTTTACTGTTTATCTGCAGTTCTGATCACTTCATATAAATGAAACCTCTGTGTTTTTCTCTCTGTGGTTTGCTCGTGTCATTTGACATAATAACCTTATTGCTACGAAGAAGATATTCAAACGGGAGGCGAGGATGTGGCACAGTTGATATTGTGTGTGTTTGTCTGTTATTCACAAAGCCCAGAGTCTAGCCCTCAGCCTCCATATGCCACGTCTGGTTGTGTGCCTGTGCAATCCCAGCACTTGGAAGTGGAGGGAGGAAAAACCCAAAAGATCAAGGTCATTCTCTATAGCAAGTTCAAGGCCAGCCTGGGATACCCGAGACCCTGTATGGAAGAGGAAAAGTGGAACAGGTGAAATAGCTCAGGAGATATAAGCTGATTTTGATTTGATTTGATTTGATTCCCCAGAACCCACCTAGGGGGAAGAGAAAATTGATTTCCGCAAGTTGGTCTCTGACCTCCACACCTGTGCTACGGTATGTGTGTTCCCTCCCCCAATAAATTAATTAAAAACGTAACAAAAACATTTTAAATCTGTTACACTTGTTGGCATGTGCTCATAATTCTATCACTTTTGAGGTGAAGGCAGGATAAGCACCTGTTCAAAGCCAACCTCAGCTACATAGCAAGTTTGGGGTTAACCTGGGATATATGAGTAATTGTTTCAGAAATGAACGGGGCTGGGGCAGTGGCCCAGTGGTAAGAATGCTTGCTTGAGGACCTGAGCCTGAATCTCCAGCACCCATGTGAAAAGCAGGAATGGCCGCTCCTAACTGTAACCCCAGCTCTGAGAGGCAGAGACAGGCAGATCCTGGGCGTTTGTTGGCCAACCTGTTCAACTAGAACAGCTTCTGGCTCCATAATAGACCCTGTCTCAAACCAGTAACCGTGGGGAGCTGCCGAGGAAGACACTTGCTCTGGCCTCAGCATGTGCACATAGGGGTGCTTATACCCCGATACTCACATGTACCCCCCCCCATCCCCATGTACAGAAAGTTAAAACAAAGCCAAAAGAAATCAAACGGAGATTTCCAAAACCAGCAGATTCACACTTCACTTCTCTGATGTAAATAACAATAAAGCCACACGAAATAGAAGAGGGGGAAAAGCCCAGTTTAAAGTCTAGATTGTGGATTCTTTCAGTCGGATGCTGCTCATGCAAAGCACTAAGCAAGGCTGAAACTGGGGGAAATTGGAAGCATTTTAGGTCTGCGCTGCTACACGTTATAAATAAGGGTAACTGGAAGACAGGAAAGGGAAACCAGACACTGTAGCCCATGGTCACATGTATGTGGGGCACAGAAAAGAAACTGCTGACATGACCTCTCCATTAAAGACTAGCCAAAAGCACCTGGAAAAGTCCAGAGCAGAGAGAAACGAAACCAGATCGGATGTGGCCAGGGCTAGGGAAGCAGGAAAGCGGGAGAGAATGGGGGTGGGGCGAGTTGAAGGAGAGGAGAGGAGGAGAGAAGAGGGGAGGGGAGAGGAGAGGAGAGGAGAGGGGAGGAGAGGAGAAGGGAGAAGGGGAAGGGGGAGAGGGCCACAAAGACAGAGAGAGAGAGACTAGAGTACTGAGAACACACATCGGGAGGGTTCTAAGAAGATGAGTAGCTGAGGGGAGGGACAACCTTTGAGGGTAGAACGCTCACTTCACAAGTTCCTGAGGAACGATGGTTTTTAATCTCGCCTCCGAAGGTCCTTCTATAGTCCTGTTCATTCCTAGACATGAGGAGGGCCTGAGACCTAACAGTGGAGAGTCGCTGGTGTGGTGACAGGTCTGAGTAGCTCCAGTCCAGAAAGCAACTGGGATCAAAGTGGCTACAGAACCAAAGAGTGATGGGGACCTTTGGACACAGACCATTTGTGTCTTTGAATTTGAACTTTTTACTTTTTTTTTTTTTTAATAAAGAGTGTGCTTGGGAATGGGAGTGAGTGTCTGATGTCCCAGCAGTCGGGACAGAGGCCAGAGGATGGCTAATCTAAGCCCCAGCTGTGCTTCATAGCAAGAACTATCTCAAAACATACCACACTCACCATGCACACCGGTCTAGCTTTCAGTGCCTCCTATGGGGCCTGCCGAGGTCATTTGACAAAGCTGTGCAGACGCTGGCAAGCTGCTGGCCACACCCACAGCTCCTCTTGGGCATGCAATGGGTATGCTACAGACACATGACAGTGAAGGAATGAAGTCCATGATGACCGACATGAGAAGTGCCACCAACACCTCATTAATGAAAGAGGCCATTCAACACCTATGCAATCCCATTTTTTAGTATATTTTTAAAAACATACACACACACACACACACACACACATTTACAAACTGTCTATGGATACAAACCTGTTGGGAAGGACCACAACCCACTGAGCAGCAGTCATAACTGGAGACAAGCAGGTAAGTCCCGGCTGCAGCAGGTCTTACTAAAATATACTATGGCTAGGCTAGTAGTGCATGCCTTTAATCCTGGTACCCCAGAGGCAGAAGCAGGCAGACTGCTGTTGAGTTTGGGACTAGCCTGGTCTACATAATGAGTTCCCAACCAGCCAGTGCTATATAGTGAGACCCTATCTCAAGAAAACAAAACGATAAAAACTTTACTATGAAACTTCTGTATATCACGTAAAAGACCCTCCTGATTTTATCAAAATGTTTCCTCATCACGTGGGAAAAGATCTTTGGAAGGGCTAGGTTTTGTGTGCTTGGCAAGCACACAGACCTGTTTTCAAGTCCTCACCCCCCCCAAAAAAAACAAAAACAAACAAACAAACAAACAAAAAACAACAGGGGAGTGAGAAAGGGAGAAGGCTCTGGAACTAACAGAGATGAACTGATCAATAAACTGCAAGGAAGTCAGCCAGCCCCTGCCTCCTGGAATCAGTGTGGTTAGAACAGGAGTCGTCTTGATGTTGACTGCACCAAGGCATCAGATGGTGGTCTAGCCCATGCTTGTTTGGCTTAAAAATTCCTTTGATACAAATATGTCTTGTCTGCATGTATGTATGGGCACCATGTGTATATCTGGGGCCTGTAGAAATCAAGAGGGTGACAGATCCCCCAGAACTTCAGTCATGGATGGTGAGTCGCCATGGAGATGCTGAGACCTGAACCTGGGTCCTCTGCAAGGCATAAACACTCTTAACTACTGCACCATCTCTCGACTGCCTTTTGTCTTTATTTATTGAGGCAGGGGCATTCTATGTAGCCTAGCCTCAAACCTGAAAGCAGTCCCCCTGCTTCAGCCTTCTAAATGCTAGGACTGTAGGCATGCATTATCAGAC
Organism: Grammomys surdaster; assembly: GCF_004785775.1. Classification (NCBI taxonomy): domain Eukaryota; kingdom Metazoa; phylum Chordata; class Mammalia; order Rodentia; family Muridae; genus Grammomys; species Grammomys surdaster. The sequence continues at coordinate 8,096,662 of NW_021604632.1, forward strand.
CCAGCTCTGTCTTTGAAGCTTTACCTGTCAAAATAACTTAACGGTGAGCAAGGTGTGACCCTGAATTCAACATCAGGGAACTCCTTGTCATGGGCTCGTGCAACCTGAGCCATTTCCTGAATACATGACAGCCCTATCCAAATCCCAGCTCTCCTGCTCCAAAATGAGTAACTGTTGAAGAGAGAGTGTGACACAGTGACCAGAGCTGAGGCAAGTGACCCCTGGAGAAGACTGTCATCCCTTCCAGAAGCCAGGCTACCTTGGTTACTGGTACCCAAACTTCTCAAAGGCAGCAAGGCTGGAACATTCCTGTTGTAGAGATTCTCTTGGTCTGGAGATTCGAGAAGACCTGTGGGCCTGGAAGTCTTTCTTTCCGGAACAGAATGTGTGTAAACAGCCACACCAACACCACCCATGGCTGCAGATTGTTTATTGCACAAGAAACTGGCAATACCGAGGCAGGGCAAGCATTACAAAACAATCAATCTGTCGACCAACTTGGTGCTAGCTAGCACAGGCCTTTCTGTCACACTTGTGTTTTACACACACACACACACACACACACACACACACACACACACACACCTGTGAGCCTGATGCTTCCATACCTTGCTGGCATCTGGTACCCCACCCAGCCACGGAGCAGCTTTTGTGATGTATGTGGGGAGTCCTGAGGTGACTGCATGGGAGAGGAAGGGGTGTGCGGCAGTGAGCTGAGCCATTCAGATCAGCATGTGCAATGTGCCGGGGTCACAGGCTGTACCGGGGAAGGACAAAGGTAGGATGGGACCATCCTCAGAAGGCTCCCAGGACTAGTTTGAGAGCATGCCTGGGGTGCCCCAGAGCTGGAATGTCACGGGGAGCCTGGAGGAGGGAGTGTCGCTCTAACTACTCTGATACCCTGGAGAGGTCTGTGTACTACACAGGATGCCGTCAGGAACTCCAGAAATGAAGCCAAGCTATTGAGGCAGCTCGGGCCCTTCTGCTGGTTTTCAGTAGTGTCTTTTCCCACAGTCAGAGAAAGCCTCATGCTTGCAGAGCACAAACACTCAGCTGGGCAAGATGTTCTCCATTTTAAGATTGCGAGCTTCAGAAGCCACTGAGGGATAGCAGTGTCCCAGGCCATAACTGGGAGCTGCCTGGAGTCTAGCAAAGGAATCTTGTCAGGGAAGAGTTTGGGCATGGCAGGGATGGACTGGCCTCTGAGCTGGCATGACCGTTAAACAGGTTCCTGAGAGGAGCAGCTGTTTGGGAAGCTACTGGATCAAGAGGGTTGAGCCTCTCAAATACTCAGGGCACCAACTCCTTGACAGGTGAGCACAGCATACCTACAACAGTACAGGAAGGAGCCCTATGCACAGATGTGCTTTGAAGTTTATGTCAAAGGACAAAGCCTGGCCTCTGCTCCTTCCTTCCCCCTAACACACAGGTAGTGACTTCTTCAACCCTTTGCTTGCTAGGAAGAGACAAGCTGGTGGCACAGGTTGCCTGCTGCTCAGTCCCCTTGGCTGTGGCCTGCCAGAAAGTAAAACAAAAATGGTTTTGATGCAGAGTTGCTCTCTCAGGTCTGGTCCACGGACTCCAGGAAAGGACTACAAAAGTGAAGCCTCTTTGGCTGGCAAAGACCCATGGCTTTCTGGGTTTGGTCAGCCATCCCATGAGGGCTATCTCCTCATGGATCATGTGAGGCCCAGCTTCTGTGGCAGCCCTCTAAGGCAGAGCATGTTCCCTCACACACTTACACACACCCAGACTCAGTCCTAGTGGAGGGGGCAATTTTGCAGAGAAGGGCAGCTCTCTGGTTTTGCAACAGGTAATGGAGTCAAAGGTGACAGGGCTTTATTCCAGACTGCCATCATCAGAGAGAAGAAAGGGTCCCCAAGGCCTCTTGGGTCAGATTCTTCAGTCACCGACATGATCAAAGCACGGTCTCCTTCAGGGCCACTATCCAAAGGGGCCTCTCGGGGGCCATGCAGCCGGTGACATCTCAGGCAGGAAGGACTCAGGACTACATGTGCTGGAGGGAATGAGAAGGGCAGCCTCAGCTACTCCTGTCCAAACCCCTCAGTCTCCTCAATGGCGTACAGCAGCTTCTCTCTCAGCTGCTCATAGCTCTTGTAGGGAGGCAGGTCCAGGCGGTTGAAGCTGTGACAGAGAGACAAAAGTAGCCTCGGGAGGCCATGGCTCCAGTGTCCTGCCCCCTCCAGCCTACAGGCTACGCCTGAGAGCTTCCAGAAAACTCACCAAGTATGGCTCCTGGGTAGCCAGGTTTCCTTGCCAACTTTGTCAATGCAGAACTTCTGGGGTCCATTGCTCCCTGTCACCCAAGGCAAGGTGTACACTGTGTCAACACAGACGGCCTTTTCCAAAACAACCAAGCACCACAGCTCTTCCCCTCCCCAGCTTCCAGCTGTGCATGCCCCATGCTGTCCTCAGCCCCAGGCAAGGCCCCAGAAGGGCAGAGGAAAACACACCGATGAGCTCGGCAAACCCCCCAACAGGCAGGCGGCAGGTTCCCGTGACGAACTGCAGCAGCCGGATCCTCTTCTCATTGTCCATCTCCTTGACAACCTGCAGTCCACAAGACAGGCGGGTGTCCTCAGCCGGCACTTTAGATCCTAGCACGGACCTTTCCAGGCCAACCCACCAACACACACACACACACATACACACACACACACACACACACACACCAGTCGGGGACCTTCAAAGATGCTTTCTCTAAGGGCATTTGTAGAACATTTCACAAAAGTCCTTGGGGTAACACTTGGTCTCAGGGACATCCTAGATCTGTCATCCCTCCACTCCCCGTCCCCACTTCTGCTTTTAAAGACACACTAAGGCTGGGAGTGGCTGTTTGGTGGACACAGGGTTTCTTCTTGGGGAGATAAACTATAGTGGAGGCAGCCAATGCTGCTGGGTGCTCAATACATCCAAGGAGCTGGAGCCGCTGGCTGAAAGCCTTAAGATGCCTGAGATAATAAATGGCATGGCATATGAATGGCACCTCCTCAAAAGTTTTACCTACACACACACACACACACATGCACACACACACACAGGATATCTGATCTGTGCTTTCCATGCACACTTCCCTTGTTAACAGCTGTAAACCCCACATATAAAAAGGAACCAAGGCATTCAAAAGGATGGTGAGCTCACTCCATTTTTCTAGATACATGCACTTTCTTTCTCACCCCATTTGACTGGAGGAGACCACACAGCCAACTGCAGCTGAACTTCTTGCCCCCTTGGCTCCCAGCAACTGGGCCCAGACTGACTGCTGATAACCTCTGTCCCACAAGCTGGTGACAATATAGTCACAACAACCTCTATTGTGACAAGAGATACATTTATCCCAGACTTCTCCAAGTTGGGGAGGGGAGGAATGTGTCAAAGATGAAGGGCCTTGAGTTTGGTGTCCAGTAGGTCTCATGTCCTGTGGGTAAATGATAACCATACCTGGAAGACTCTTGCCCCAGCCCAGCATGGGAGACAGCGCCCCAGACGCACCTGCCAGAACCACTGGATCTGCTTGCTGCTCTTGGTGTAGTGCCGGTAGATGGCGTTCTTCTGCCAGTCGCTCAAGTCTATCTCCTGCATGCCACACAGCATGAGCTACAGGGAGGGACAGGGCAGCAAGCCTGCGTCACACCCTCCCCATGGCACCTCTTTGTGCCCACAGGGAGCTGCCTCTTTCACCATCAGACTCTCAAACTTTCTCAACCTGCTACTGTGCCAGAAAATGTTAAAGGCCCTGCTCTCTAAGCATAGGGAAACTAGGGCGGGGGATCCGTGAGACACTACCCACCCTGCTGTGTCTAGCTTGCTAAAATATGGGGTTTGGTGTGTGAGTTTCTGTAGCCATGCATCATGGATCTAGGGCACCCAGAAGCATTGAGGTCAAGGGCCCACAATCTTTGGCACCCACCTCCAGCTCCTTCTCGTCAAAGTATCTCAACCACTCCAGAGGGGCCACCTCATTGAAGCCATCCAGGAAGGCCTTGGTCTGCTCTTCCACGCCGCGGGTGAATCGCCAGTCAGTCAGCAGCCTAAAACCAAAGATGGAGTCCAGGACATCATGCCTTTAACTGATGGACTCAGGCACACCCAGGTAAGGTTCAACAGACTAGACCAAGAAGCCTAAAGAAGCTGAGTGTGGGTGGGGGTTGTACATCAACATTAGAGACTCCAAGACTGAAACACCCTGGACAGAGGAAGGTGATGGGTCAGGAGAGATGGCAGTATCCAGCTTTTTATTTCTTTACAAAGCGTCCTGCAGCTGGGAAGCCTCTTGAATGCAAGAGCCTAACCCAGAGCTGGTACCCAAGGCTAGAGCCCCA
>NW_021604632.1:8101014-8119266 GCF_004785775.1 Grammomys surdaster
GCTAGAGCCCCACATCCCAGAGCTGGTACCCAAGGCTAGAGCCCCACGTCCCATAGCTCAAGTCATCATATGACCCATCAAGGCAGGCAGACCTAGGATATTCCCGCAGTCTTGGAGAGTATGGGCCTCGTGGGGGTGGAAGCCTGGTCAAACACCGTATACACACAGGGCAGATCCCACCCTCTGGACCACACCCCCTTTCTTTCCCCAGGCTAAGGCTCACATGATATATTCCTCCTTGTTCTCCTCGGTAACTCGAATGTTCTCACCGCCTTCCTTCAGCTCATGGGTTGTCACCTTGCCCAGGATCTCCATGTCCTGGATGAAGAACAGCTCCAGGCCACACTCTTCCAGGTTGTTCTCTCTGGGACACAGGAGGCCAGGGGGAAAAGGTCCATCTTACCAAGGTCTGTCCTGACCAGCCTGACTTCTCACTGGAGCCCCCAAGAGGTACTAGGAACTCACAGGTGACCAGGAACCAGTGCCTTGGCACATTTTCTGCTGTAGGGAGAGGATTCTAGACCTGTCCTACTGGGGACCTAGAAACTCTTATCTCTATAGGCCTTCGAGAGGCTATGTAGGTGACACCTAGGAAACCAAGGCCGGGGTGCCAACTGGCCAATCAGAACCCTGCTCCATCAGCACAGGGCAAGGCAGGACTCACTTAATCCAGACAATGGAGTTGTAAAACTCAGGGTCGATGGACTCCAGATCCTTCAGGGTTGGCCTCTTGTTGAGCATCCGCTTGTAGAAAGGGAGGGTGAAGCCCGTGTCGATGAATTTCCCATGGTACAGAGCCTGGGCAGGGCAGAGGCAGAGCAAAGGGCTGGCTTGACCTTCCTGGGCCAGCAGCTGAGGATGACTCAGGCGGGTTTTGGCTGAAGCCTGCCCTCCTCTCTGAGAGCCAGCTGCCCTAGCTAAAGGGAGACCTGGGAAACAAACACTTTTCTACTTTTCTTCTTTAAAAAAAAAAAAAAAATTTGGACATAGGGGCAGATTCATCCCACACTGAAAACCACAGGGACCGGTAAAGTAGGCCCACTGTCTGCCCAGAACACTAGCTAGGCACTCCTGCTTCTAGCAAAGGCCTAGCCCCACTTCCAGAGAAAACTTGTTCATAACAGCTCCAGGTGGCAGCCCTGGCTCACTGGCACTCTGAGCGGGTGGCACAAGAGGCCAAAAATAATGCAGACACTGAGGCTAGCGAGAGCTGGCTGCCGGCGGTGAGTAATAGTCTAGGAGGCTCATTGCTCCGTCCTTGTTGGCTGCTAGACCAGGTAGGTCTAGACCCAGGAAGAATGTGCCCACTTCTGGAGCCATTGCCAGCACTTAGCTAAGAACTTCCAGATGACAGGACTGGCCATATTTAGTGGCAGAGCTGTAGGTCCCTTGGTAATCCAGAGAAAGTGTGAGACTTGGGGCCTCGACATAGAAAAGCTGGCACCAGAGCACAGTAGGAACACAGCTTCACAGGCTCCCTGTTCATGAGGGTCATAAAGGACACAGCATGATCCCTCTCTTGACTGATAGGTTGAGCCTATATTTCTAGATGACCTCAGTTGCTGGGAACCCCCTGGCCTTGCACCAGCCAGTTCACTGTGGCCTGATCTAAGCCCATGCTGATTCCTAACTCTTTGAGAAGGCCCAGTGTCTCAGTCAGACATCTCCAAAGGTTCCCTCCCTACTGCGGCTCATGAAAGATGCAGTACCTCCAAGAGAAAGGCAGCAAGCAGTCAGGCAGTTAGGGCTGTGCTTGGCCCAGTCCCACCATCTAAGTCACTATAGACTCAGGTGAAGACCCTGAGCTTTTGTGTGGTAAGCTCTACACAACATGAGAAGCCCTGTGAGAGCCCCAGGCAGCCAGTATGAAATCTCTCATTCCCCCAAGCCATCTAGCTTGTTTTTGTTGTTGTTGTTTTTGTTTTTTAATTTCCAGGTTAGAAATTATGTGAGGAAAAGAAGAGTCACAGTGAGTCCTGGTCAGGGCGTCAGGACCCTGGCTCATGAGGGCTGCTGTTCATGTCACTACTGACTAAATTGTGACTAGAGCCAGCCTCCTCAGGGGCTGCCCTTCCCAGAGGTCTCAAAAGAGGAAGAGAAGAAGGGAGGCATCCCTGAGGGTTACCATAGCGATGAATCTGCCGATAAAGCGGAAGTAGGTGAGGTGGTCAGGGTTGATGGAAGAGGCCGGGTTGATCTGCAGGCAGTAATTGTTCTTCCCAGCATATTCAAACAAACAGTACATAGGGTTGAGCACCTCATGGGACAGGAGGAAAAACCACTCTCTGTGAGGGAAGAGAGGACAGAACAATGAGAGCCCCTGCACAGCAGCTGGGGCTCTGCTGGGTCAGACAGACCACCTGAATGCATGGCCCTGGGAGGTCAGTGAGCTAGCCAATCCTAGGTCTTGGGGAAAGAGGACAGCACCTGAAGTTAGTGCTCAGGAAAACCTGTGGGTGTGCCTGTCAGCTCCTGGGTACAGTTAGGTTACAATATCTAGAGCTTTGGATGACAAAGGGCTCCTCACACCCAGGGCCACCATGCATCACTATAGGGCTGGGTGGGGCTGGGTACCATACACAAAGGCAGTATTTAAAGAACTAGAGGCTGGGCTGTCAAGAAGGCTTGCAGGTAAAGGCTCTTGCACCCAAGCCTGACAACCTGAGTTCAATCCCTAGAGCCCACTTGGCATATGATGAGAACTGAATCCCGTAAGTTGTCCTCTGACCTCCACACATGGTATATGGCCCATAAGAACCCCTATACACCTATGCCCCCAAACAAACAAACAAACAAACAAACAAACAAATTTATTACAATGACATTTCTGCTCTATAACAGTAAGTGCCCTTCTCTACCCCATCTGGTATGCAGTGCAATGTGAAGACTACACAGTAGCAAGTTCCCAAAAGCTGAACCTTGGAAGTTCTGAGATTCATTAGGTCTCTAGAAACCTCGTTCCTTCAAGCTACCCCATAGGTACTGCACTTGCATGTTGCCCTCCCTTCACCCTAGGACCCATTAGCGTACCCTAACCCAAACTTGGATCCATTCACCTCAGCTGACACCCACCCAATAATGCTTTAGCATCTATTTGCACCCTACATATAAGCCTCGAGCCAGAATTTAGAGTCCTTTAGCTTGAGCTAAACAATCGGGGAACACAGGTCAAGGGGGCCAGCCCCTGGCTGCTGGGCTGTCTGTGGCTGTGTAGATGGAGTCCTTCGATGCAGAGGGTGCTCCAGTATCCTGTCCGTGGTTCTACCCTGTGGTAGAACAGCATGATGTAACCTACCATAGGGTAAAACCACTGGCAGGACACAGAGAGAGACACACAGGGCGGGAGCCACACCAGATGCCCACCAAGCACAGCCTGGAGAGGTCACCACGGAAAAAAGAACAATTCATCTGCAGGATGGGATCAACACAGAAGACTACACCACCAGCAAACAGGATCAGAGGCGGGTGAGCCCAACACCAAGCCAGAAGATATCCCCGTACCACAAGGTCAGCAGGATGAGAGGTCACCACAGTAAAGAAGCCCCTTCCCACTGCTAGGACCCTCTGCCTGTCGTCCAAGGTGATGCTGTCCCAAAGGGCCTGTTAACTTTCGCAGGGCGACAGTAACACAGTGCTCTGGGTTCTTTCAGGCTTTACACCAACTGTTTTAATTTTGTTGATTGGTACACTGGACATGCAGCAGGGCTGGCAATGCTTAAACATACCAGATGTATGTATGCTCTGAGAAATCTGACTGAATCTGCTCTGGCTTCATCAAATAGAAGGAAAGCCAGAGGTTGATTTTAAGGGACACTCACAGACCCTAACAGTCCCTAAAAGCTAGCCACTGCCCACTGAGACAATGCCAGATTGTTTTTTAACTATAGAAAAATGGCATGTAGGCTGGCATAGAACCATCAGCCATGCCCCTCCCCAAGAAGCCTCTAGCATCCTCATAATCTAACAACCAAAGGGCTGAGGCCTGACCCTGACTCGTGGCTTACTGATATTAGCCAGAGAAATTTATCAAGGGATTTTCTTCTTCTTTTTGGGAACAGGGTATCATGAGACCCATGATGGCATCAAACTCACCATGTAGCCAAGGACGACCCTCAAGTCCTATCCTTCTGCTTCTATTTCTCAAGTGCTATAATTATAGGTGTGAGCTTCTGTGCCTGATTTATGTGGTGCTGGGGAGCAACCCCAGGGCCTGCAGGATAGACAAGCATCCTATCTTAACTGAGCTACACCGAAACCCAAGAGATTACTGTGAGTATCACGCCAGTGCCCTTCCTGTTGGTGCAGGAGAACTCAGGGAAAGAACAGCATAGAGGAGGTAGCTTTCTCAACATGGGCCCTGAAGCCAGGAGAGATGGGTTAGAGTACAGCCCTTTGGGCACCCTGGCTCACCTGGCGATGCCGCCGTAGTCCAGGCCCTCCTCACCACGCATGATGATGTAGAGCCGGCGGCGCAGGTCGTAAGGTTTCATGTTCATAATCTGGGGAGACAGGGCATCTGGCCATCCTGCCCCTGACCCCAGCACAGAAGGCAGGGATGTGGGGGCAGGGGATTCTATCTAAGGCTTACTACTGTCTAACAAATATGGACACCAACTCTTATGCCATGAGACAGGATTGGGTGATGGAAGGAAGCCTGCTTGCCCAGGATCCTGGCATCAGGAATATTCTCTAACCTGTTGGAAAGAATCCTCAAAGAGCGTCTGCCTGGAAACGCTGATCTTCACATGGCTGGGTAGGGCATTTGACTGAAAAGGAAAGGAAAACTCTTAACTGGGGCTTCCCAAGGGTGCCCACGCAAAGGGCTCTACCATCTGTGATGACACAGCTCCGCCCCCAGGATTAGAAGCCTACTCCTTCAAGACAAGCTCAGTGGGGCAAGCATCTTGCTCCTGTCTAAGGCATCCCCCCCACCAGTGCCTATGTACGTCTAGGAGACAAATCCAACAGCAATACCAGCCCCACTCCCACAGAAGCCCCAAACCTGAACTCACATGGCAGAGGAAACGGAATTGGTGATACTTCCACCGAAAACTGCGGTCATAGGCACCGGGTGAGCCTTGCTTTGTCCTGGTGAGAGCAAAGGATATTCAGGAACCTATTTGATTTCTTAGAAAATAAACAGTCCATTTCTGAGTGCCCTAGGGAAAATGGATGCTCTGCCCCATGAATTTAAAGAGGAGTAAGCAAGACACAGGAAGGGACTGAGACTGACTGCCACAGAGACTCAAAGACATGAAGACAATGCTCAGGGCCCATGCCTTAGTGGTGACATCCACATCAGCACTAGAGGGCAGTGGTTAGCATAGCACATACACATACAGACCCCTCTTCCCCGGGGGAGCTTAACAGGACAGACTGGGACTGTGCTAAGGGACAGGGATGTGGTTGAAAAGGTCCTTACCCTGACTCGAACCCTGGGCGAGGATCCTTAAAGGTGGTGGTGCGGGTATTGTGATCCACAAAGTACCGCACGCCCTCGCTGGTGTATTTCATTTCCCACCCTGGGGGCAGGGCTGGCTCCTGTATCATCCTGAAAACATAGAGGGGTTATTGGCTGCTCTATGCTTCGAGGCTTGGATCTCCAAAGTCCTACTTTGTCTTTGCTTTTTTTAGGCTCTGCAGAGCCTTTCATGGGGGAAGGGATACCCTAAGGATGTGCACCCGGTGAGAACCAAGTTGTGAGAAAACAGGTCATGTACAAAAAGGGCTCATTTACTATGGGGCTAAAATGCCAGTCCTGGGTGGGTAGCATCAGCCTCGGTGTTCACTAGCAATCCCGAGACTCCATATGTCCCCGTCCTGCTTCTGAGGGGCAAGAGTACCCTCAACATTTTGACAATCAAATTCTCAGTACCTACCTGTGCCATCCTTCCATGGCCCTGCACCCACTAGGAAGGTATGGCATGCTCTTGTGTCCTGAGGCTCTTGAGGTATTAAGCATGTGTAAGGCCTAAAGGTCCCCAATGTTAGCTATGAGGCAAATGTAAAGGCCATTTGGTCACAGCTGGAGTTGCACAGAGCCCTCAGTCCGAGTCCTCACCCCTGGGTCCGCGGGTCCTCCCACTGGGTAGTGCGTGTGTTGTGGTTCACGTAATACACCCGTCCATTGTCCTGCCTCTTCTCTGCCACAGGAGAAGGAGAGAGAGAGTGCAATCAGATTCAAGCAAGTTGTTCCCTGCTCTGCTGCCTGTGTGATGGGTTAGCACGTCTGTCCTCATCACCAACCTGCTACAGAAGGTAAGTTAGGAGGGGAGAACTCGCCTACTCACACTTGCCACTGGGGAAAAACCAAAGAGCCTTCCCCTGTTGCAGGACAGGGGAGGGGCCACCCACTCCCATCTCTGGTTGCCTCGGAAGGAAGGTGGCACTGGCATTGAGACCTATGTTCCCTGCGGAGCCAGGGATGTAACCGCATCCCTCTGTGTGCAGAATGGCTACCCCAACAGCTTCCCCCCAGCCTCAGAGAGTGGAATGGAGGGTAGCCCGCCAGCTTGCGGTGGGTAGAAGAACCAGAGGTGAGCTCCAGCAAGACTGCCTTTCCAGAAAGTTCCTGAGCCTCAGAGCAGTTTCTGTCCTGGCGACAAACAATACTAACAACTCTCACTCTTTTACATTGACACAGCAAAATTAAAGAACAACACCAGTTAGCTTCAGGAGCTGGGAGAACCTACAAACTGAAAAGGGGAAAGGAGTGGGGAAACCACCACCAGCCCCTGCTCCCTTCTAGGACCACTCAGGACAGTTTCCATGTCGTCTGAGGTCTGCTCTTTGGCTCTGCCTTACCTGTGGTCTACACAACTGAGACTTTAGGAATAGATTTTTATCAACCAAACCCTCACAAAGCCAGGAAATCAAAAGGAAAGAAAGAGCAGGAGGTAGCTGAAGCCTTCAATCCCTAGCTAGTGGGTATGTTTGGCCTTGGAAACAGTCCCACCCCAGGCCCCACCCTGAGTTTTTTGAGGGACTGGCTGCCCCGGCTCTGGAGCCACTGTTGTAAACTACATCCTCCGTGGGGGCTGAGCCAGGGGCCAAAGCCAAGACCAGTAACAAAGCAGGGTGATCTGTGCAGTGGGGCTGAGTCGCTGGCCACTTTGCGACAGCGTGGAGGCCTACAAACCCACCGGCAGCCTTCAAAGAATAGCTTTGTCGTGCAGGGATCCAAGAGTCACTTTTGAACATAGCAGCACCAGGGTTTGGGGGCAAATGGACTTGGAAGCATTTGTCTCATGTTAAGGCTATTCGCTTCAGGAGCAGATGCAGCTCTAAAGTGGATGTGTCCCAGCCCTCCCCTGAAACCGCAGTTAGGGACAGCCAAGGGAGCTCCATGGAGGAGAACAATAACACCCAAGACCTCAAGCCAAATGAAGACCAGCAGGCTCAGCGTTACAGCATTATGGCCTTGCTTTTCCACTGTTCTTATCATTTGGGGCCCCTGCTACAGCCCTCAGACCCCAACCCAGAACCCCAGACACTGTGTTCTTGTCACAGGGCTTTCTTCCAACTCTTGCATTCGCTCTTCCTACCTCTGCCTCACTGTGCTACAAGTACAGGCAAGTGCTGCCATGCCGGCCTAGAATGTTCTTTCCTCGCTTGTGGAGCATGTCTGCTTTTCTGACGACACACAAACAGCATTGACCCGAGCAGGACTCCCCTTTTCCTGCCTCACATGCTCACACACTTCACCCCTGTGAACTATCTGCAAGTTTCCACAACTCTCTCGATGGCTACAGAAGGAAGTACAGTTGATGGAGGTGCGCTGACTGCCTGTGCACAGCTAAAACCACACTGCAGTCCAGACTCCAGTCGCCAGCTGCCATAGCCGCAGACTCCCGATTCTCCTGATGCACTCCCGCTCACGTCCCAATCCCCAAGGTCTGCTCTCATGTTTGACCTGCTAATCCTTGAGGTGCCTTACACTGGGGGCCAGGGAGCCAGCCAAGTCATGTGCATGGGATTTCCTAGCTAAAATCAAGAATTCATAGGCCTTTACTAACCAATATTTCCTGCTAGGATAGGGGAGCCTCTTGGCACTCTGGAATGTACCAGGAGCTCACTGATACTCTAGGAGAGATGACAGAACCTCTTAAATTACTGCCAGGGAGTTGCTGTCTGCATTGAGATCTAGCTCCAAAGTAGCACATCCTGGAGATGCCCTTGATATCATTGTCAGCGTCCCAGTGACACTTCCCACCCACGTAATAGCATCTGTGAGCACCACCACTTACCATCTTCCAATAACCCAACCAAAAAATTAAATCCAACAACCTGCTTGATCCTGTGAAAGCCGTTCCCTTTTGTATCAGGGACAAAATCCTGCACAGCTCAGAAAGTTGCATAATTTCCTGGATTTTGCCACTTCTAATGACACTTTTTTTTGTACAGTACTGCTTTCTAAAATAGCCACGAAGCCTACAATCTCTCACAAGTCACGATGTCTGGCCCTTACTGTATACCCATGCCTTAAACTCTTGGCAAGTCATACCAAAGACCTGGGATGGGTAAGGAATGGCTGCTGATGACAAGGGATGCTGCCACTTAGCAGTAGTGCTACACTCTCAGGACTGTCAACCAGTGTGCTACTCTGTGTCCCTGTGGTCTCATTCACAATGGGACCATGAGCAAAAGTGGTTGACACTACTCAAAATTAGGCTGGTGTCCATCCTCCAGTGTCTCAACTGCAAAGAAGAAGACTTGTTAAGACGGCGACCTCAATCAATATCACAGACAGAAAGACATCTACATGGACATGAGACACACCAAAATATCTGGGATTTGGTAGATTCCTGAGTCACCACCCTGAGACTCAGGACTCAGATACAACAGTCCCCCAGCTGCTTGGAGAACTCTTTCTTGGGGTTACACAGCTCCCTCCATTAGCTGTGGCAAGTGACTGCGGTACAGGCAAACCCTACTGGCTTTACCACTGCCCTCATTCCAACTGGGTGTTCTCAGTACATGTTTACATGCAACGAAAGCCCAAGGGAGAGATGGCACATGCAGAAGATGGGGACAGAGTGGTATGACTGCCAACAACACAATACTTACCCCAGCCAGGCGGGAGGGGGCCCAAGGGATCATGGTCAGTCGAAGCACTCGAAGACTAAACACAAGAAACAGTAGAACACAGACGTTAAAAAATAAAAAGATGACTCTGGTTAAAAATAAACAGATCAATAGAAGTAAAAAGCTAAAGACTCACTTCCACATTTTAGCCCTTAGCAAAGAATGCAGCAGGACCTCAGACAGCATCTGCTCCTTTAAAGTCTTTGTTTAAGAAAAACCAGGAAAAGAATTCTATGCACACCAAGAGGACTAGGGACAGTAGAGCAAGTGGGGTTAGAGGTAACCCAAGGATGGTGGCAAGAGATCCAGGCAGAAGCCAGGTCTGAGCATGGCAGGAAGGCTCAGGGCGAGCACCCCACCAGCTCACTGCCGACCTCTGCTCAGCTCCTGCTCCAGGCGGCCAAGGCAACTGAAATCCTCACCACCTCCAACTTTCTCCAAGAACCACACACAGGAGGGGAAAAAATACCGCAGGCCTTTCCAATGAAATCATTCCCACAAGCCCTGCCCACGCCCAGGGCTTCCTGGCTGGGGCCCGGCCCTCCTCCCACCACCTCCCTCCTGGGTGTGCAGCATCCACCCAGACTGAGGGCACTTTCATGCCCAAGCCCCTCACCTCCCCCAGAAATGTTTTCCTTCCTCTTCACAAAGCACCTTTATTCTTCCCCTGCCTGAACCTGAAGTTGCTCAGTGTTCTGTGTTTGCCTGTCTGGGGAGGTGGGGTTGGGGCTGGTGAGAGAGAGGGGGAAGGGGCTCCAGGATGGCAGGTCACTATTTATACTAGTGCCCTTCAGCCTATTGCTGCTTCAAGGTCCCAGGGGACAGACGGGCTGCAATAGATGGAGAGTCCTCACAGCCTTTGGGAAGCAGGGGGTGCACTGTCAAAAACTTTTCATAGTTAAATAAAACAACGATTGTTTGACTCCGTTCTCTCCCCCACTCAAGCATTTTTATTTCACTTCCTAGAATTTAATCATCATATTTGGGGATCAAGTTCTAAATGCAGACTTCAGGCTGCAGACCTGGCTGGCTCCATCTGGGGATGACAGAGCCACACAGCAGCAGGAGGATGAATGCGGCTCAGTCTGGCCTTGAGCAAATACTGGTGGTGCTCCACCGCCAGCCAACCCCACTGCCGCCCTCCCTCTACCCCAACTGAAGGGACAGAGGAACTTTCTTCCCAAGGTGGCAACAGAGGCTCCTCTTCCAAGTGAATTCCAACAGTAAGTCTTGAAACCATAGGTTCCTTGATGGAAGAGGGCCCCTTTCAGTAGAGGGCCTCCTGCCAGACGGCACAAAGGAGGCCCTGCAGAGTTGGGGGGCCTGGCCTCAGCTTGATGCCCATTACCAACTCCATTGATTCAGACCTGCCTCAATACTGAAGCCCAATTCACTTTGGGCTTCTGGGTGCATCTATGTGTTGGAAGGGCGGGCGTCGATGAGACTTAGCACCTCAGAACACCCCTGCTCCACTTGCTAGTTAAGGGTGTAAGAGTCTTCATGAAAGCACTTAGCAGCAGAAGCTGAAGAACGAATAGGAAACAGATGCATGCATCAGATACCAGCCAAACCTGAGGCGGTGGGTCAGTGCTGAGCAACAGGCATGACTGCAGCTTCCGGGGACTGATCCCAGGGACTCATTCACGCTAGGTGAATGCTCTTATCACTTAGCACATGCCCAGCCTGCAATTGAAACAAGCCAGGTGTGGTGGTACACACCTTTGATCCCAACACTTGGAAGGCAGAGGTAAATGGGGCTCTGTGAGTTCAATGCTAGCCTGGTCTACATAGCAAGGTCCAGGCCATCTAGGCTATGTAGGGAAGCCCTACCTCAACACAACAACAACAGAAAACTACAAAGAAAGAAAAAGAAGAGGCAACTGGCTTCAGACTCTTTGGAATGTGTAGATAACGTACAGAGTATCCTAGGTTTTAGCAGGATATCTGCTACCAGCTGGTAGGGACGCAGCCAGTTTCAACTCAGCGTATATGTAACTCTACAACCAGGTCAAAAGGTCTTTACTGACGGCACAAAACTTGGAACCAAAATATTTATCAGCCCCATTGTTTCTTGAAAGGAAGTCTGTCTATATAGTTCAGGCTGGGTTCAAACTCGGGCTCACGTGACCTCCTTAACTCAGCTTCCCAAACATGGGACTCCAGGTGTGGACTCTGTTCCTAGCTAAGACCCTTTTCTTTTTTTTTTCTTTTTTCTTTTTTTTCTTTTTTTTGAGACAGGGTTTCTCTGTGTAGCTCTGGCTGTCCTGGAGCTCACTCTGTAGACCAGGCTGGCCTCAAACTCAGAAATCCAACTGCCCCTGCCTCCCAAGTGCTGGGATTAAAGGCGTGCGCCATCACCGCCTGGCTAAGATCCTTTACTCATCCTGGCTCTTTTTTTGTTTAGTTTTGTTGTTTCTATCCCAGATGTCATGCAACGTTGGCTCTCTCTCACTACAGAGGGTCTTTATTGAATTTCCTGGTACCCACCAGTTCTTATCATGTCAGCTCCCCTTCATACCCTCCTTCTGTAGGAAGGACAGAGAAGGAAAGACAGAGAGGGAAGGGAGGGTGGGATGAGACCACAGAACCCATCACAAGCACTTAGAACCCATGGACTCCAGCGGTCATTTTACTGTTATAACTGAAGAGGAGCACATGACCTTTTTGGGTAGTTTTCTATCCGGTACATTTGACAACTCAAGTCATAAGAATAAGAAAGGCACAGAGTGAAGGAAAAGCAATAAAGAAAGCTTTGCATCATGACCAAAAAACCCCAAGCAAATGCCCATGTCTTCAGTGGGCAACCAAATGCTCCTTCTCCTCATCTCTGAGGGTCCAAGTGTGTTCCACAGAGAAGAGCTCGCAAGGCACGCAGACAGGACAAGGGGACTGATGCCCAGAAGGCAGCTCCTGGAGGTGCAGGTAACTCTGAGAGACAAGGTAGTGTCCTTCATAATCAGAAACACAAATGTGACTGCTGAACCACCTTCCTGGGGAATATCCAGGGCTGGAGGTGCAGGATGCAACTGCGAGCCAGAAAGCTCACATGAGTTCAACCCCTCTGGGATTAAGCACAAAGTCGCAGGAATATTTTGAGATACAAACTCAGAAATAAAGAATGTCTAGCAAGTACAGCCAAGGGCAGGAAAGACTCTGGGAAGGCCAGAGAGTGCAGAGAAGAAGGCGAGCATCATAGCTACAGGATGGAGCTGATGGACCAGAGCCTGAGGAGCCAGGTGCCTGAGGATGTGGTCCAAGGGCTCTCTGAGGGAGGATACAGCTGTCTGCTTCTCAACAGTCCAACCTGAGTATTCATGGAACAACCTAGGTTGTACTGTAGACCCTGGCTTCTTTCACGTCATCAGAAGAGAACATGGTGGAATGGAGACAGAGCCCATAGACAGTAGCCTGTGGGACAGCTAGGTGCTGGTGAAGTGACACAGTGGACCACAGCAGGAACACAACACAGGGCTAAAGGAGCTGGCAAGGGGAAAGCAAGCAAAAGCATAGGCATGCTACTTGAGAGGAGCAAAGGCACCTTAGGCAGTTAAAAAACCCACTAGAAATACAGAGAACAGTAACCCAGGGAACGTGGAGAAGGTGCACGTACACAGAGGCAGGCCCAGGAAGGGAAGGCAGGTGCTGGCAATCTGGACATCTTTTGACTCCCATTTTAAACTATATTTCATGCTCTTTAAAGTACAGCAAAGAACAAGATCTCAGTTTAAGCCCAGCAAGAGAAGGAACGGGAGGTGATGGGGGTGCTGCTAGCACAGTATCAGTTCTTACTCTTCCTAGTTAAACCCTGGGCCAAGGCCAAACCCCAAAATAACTGTATGAAAGCAGGCCTTCTTACTTGTAACCAGGACATGGCACCATAGCAAACAAGAGGGAAAACCAAAAGCAGGAGAAAACCAACAGAGATATTTAGAGAAGACCAAAAAAGGGGGGGGGGGTGTTCCACCATTTTTTTTTTTTTCAGTACAAGACATCTTCTATTTCACAGAAACAAGGTGACTCCTCAGTCCATGCACAGCCTCCCTGTCTAGAAAACCATGCTGAGGTATTCTAGAAGAAAACTGTTTTGCATTTAAGTTGCACCTCTCAAGATGCTCCCCTCCCAAATCAAACATCCACCCTGAGGTCTTGCTAAACGAGAGAGGTGGACAAAAAGAAAACCTGCAAAAAGACCAAGCAGAACTCTTCCAGTCCTACGTAGACAACTTGTAAAAGAACCTAAAGTCTGGGCCAGAGGAGAAGATCACTTTCAGAAATCTTTAACAATTACAGAGAAGTTAGATAAAGGCCGAGGCGGGGGTAGGGATGGGGGTGGGGTAGCAAGGCCACCACAGGCCTTCCTGGTTTGGGAGCCAAGACTACTCATGGCAAGAACTGCATCAAATCCAGCTTCAGACAGTGGTGCACTGACCAGAGGCAGGGCATGGAGTTACCAAGTTAAAAACTTGAGGAATCTCGCTGTGATGAGTGAAGTCTGTCCTGTCGAAGCACTGACATCTCTGGCCACCCTTCTCTCCTGCTCAGCAAGCTGTCTACATTCTGTGTGGCTGCAAACACTACCATGCAGGTGTCACCCAACTCTTGGCAGGCTCCTGCCCTCTCACCTGGTAGAGGAATCTTTGGCTGAAGTGCTGCATGGCCCCCTGCAGCTGATTCCGCTGTGACTGCCACTGCTCGTAGTTTCGCACGTACTCGGCAGTTGGGCGCTGCCAGGTGGTGGTCCGGGTGTTGTGATCCACATAGTAAAACCTCCCTCGGGGGTCTGTGCGCTTTTCCCATCTGGAAACAAGGAGCTCATGCTGAGTACGGTGACCTCACCATCCTTGCTGCTCTCTCTTCCCCCAAATTCTAAAAATGTTCTCAGGATGTCTTGCAAGGAGTTGAATTGCTTGGGCCACAAGTGGGCGCATGACCTAGGCCCTATGCTGAGACAATCAAAGTGAATCTCAGGATATCTGCTTAGAGTTCCAGGAGTCAAAAGCAGTCTTTCACCTTTTCTGAATGCGTGTGACAAAACACACGCCCAACAGCCACTTATTCAACTATACAAGGTGACCCAGTAGATAGCACGACAGAAAAAAAAGAAAAGCTGGCTCTTGAGTCATACATAATACTGAGACACAAGATCTAGGTTCACTAGATATCGGGGCATCTAAATTTTACCATCATATGAGCCCAAAACTGTCCGTCATGCTTAAGTCAGCTTGGGTATTGGTTTGCTGTTTTTTGAGAAAGGGTCTTACTGTGTAGTCTGGGATAGTTTGTAACTCTCTAAATTCATGTTGGCCTTAACCTCAGACATTTTCCTGCTTCTGGCTCCTGAGTGCTGTTATTAAAGGTGTATGCCACCATGCCCAACTTTGGATACCAATTTTTGTGCTTTATTTCTCTAAAAGGATACACCTTCTAGGTGTCATTAGCATCCCTCTCCCACACCCTCCTATAAAGTGGGCAGTTGTATGTCCACAACACTCTGCACTGCACTGTTGTCCCAAGCCACCTTCCTCTTTCTTCCCCATAGGACTTCCAGTGCAGAGTGTGCTGTGAACTGCACCCATCCTTCCTTCTGGGTTGGCTTGCTCTCATATGGTGAAGTAAATCACACAGTTCTTTCTGAGTAAAGGTTCCAAAGTCAAGTCTCTGAAACCCAGCATGTCTGAGGATGCCTTTATTCCGTCCTCCACAGTGGAATGTTAAAGCAACAGGAAGCCATTTCCCACCCTTAATGGGATGGCCCACTCTACAACTGCGTGCCATTCCTGATTTCCAATGCTTTCCATGCACCCCATTTTCTCCCTCTGGAAGCTTCCGACATCTTTTCTTGGCACCCTGAAATTCCACTAGCTGTGGCTTGGGTGGGTCATTCTTCATTCTCCAGGGTGAGCCCTGTCTCTCTGCATGCTACACATTTCCATTTTGGTAATCCTCTCTTTGTTTTTTGTTTTTTGAGACAAGAGTCTCACTATGTAGCTCTGGCTGTCCTGGAACTCAGTATGTAGACCCAGATTCACCTGCTTCTGCCTCTCCAGTGCTGCGATTAAAGGTGTGCACCACCATGTCCAGAACTTTTTTTTTCCTTTAAAAATTTTTCTATATGTTGGGCGGTGGTGGCACACACCTTTAATCCCAGCACTTGGGAGGCAGAGGCAGGCCGATTTCTGAGTTCGAGGCCAGTCTGGTCTACAGAGTGAGTTCCAGGACAGCCAGGGCTATACAGAGAAACCCTGTCTTAAAACAAACAAACAAAAAAAACCTTTCTGTATTACATTTTATGTAAAGTGTGCGTGTATGTTCACATGTGCACATGTATATCCGAGTGCACATGTGCATGTATGGTAGGTAGTTGGGGGGATACACTTCAGGAGCCAGTGGGTTCCAGGGATTAAACTAAGGTTGCTAGATTGAGTGGCCAGCACTTTTATTCATCTTGGCACCCCCAGTTTTGGTAGTTTTCTGTTTTTGTTCTAACATCACTGCCTACTCTCTGTTTGTCTGTTCTCTCTTGCTAGGACTCATACTTGGGGACCAGGATCCCTAAACTCATCTTCTAGTTTTCATGTCTCCAAACATTCTAATGTGTTTGGGTTTTTGTTTTTGTTTGTTTGTTTTTCTGTTTTGACATAGTAAGCTCATCATGTAGCTGAGGATGACCTTGAATGCTGATCCTCTTGCCTCTGCTTCTTACGAACTGAGATTATGGGGCTGGACTGTGGATTCATAACTGGTTAAGAGCACTTGTTCTCACAGAAGACTCAGGTACAAGTCCAACACCCACAGGGAAACTTGCCATTGTCTGTATCTCCAATCTTGGGGATGTGACACCTTCACAGGAAAACACTCATACACATAAGCTAAAAACATGCAAATAAAAAGAACTGAGATTACAAGTGTGATCCGGTGAACTAGGTTCTGATTTCCTTTTCTCTACATAGGTTACCTTTTAAAGGCTCTTGCTTAGTGCACGGTTTATTTCATGATCCTCTGTTCTTATACTCAGGCTGTATTTTAGCTTTTTCTCCAAACCTCTGAGGATATTAATTAAAATTTAGAAGCTGGGCATGGTGGATCATGCTTGTAATCCCAGTATTCAGGAAGCAGAGAAAGGAGAATCACTGTGAATTCAAGGCCAATATTGATAACCATGTCAACAACAACAATTTGGTTTTTCTTTTCCTTCTTTGGGTGCAGGGGTTCTCCCTGTGCTGTTAATACTGAATCCCTCCACACCCCATCTGCTGCTCTTGCATTGTACAGCCACATCTGGAATGAACCAGGAGCAGGCTGAGTATTCAGGGGGGAGCTGCAGACATGCTTGTCTTCACTGACAGAGGCTTAATTAGCTGGGCCATGTGAAGGTCCTCGAATGTCAGTCTGCAGTTATCCTCCTGCAGGCTGGTCAGTTTCTCCAGCAACAATTCCTCCATCCCATTGATTGCTACAGTTATGGTTGTGCCTCAAGACTAACCCAGGTCTCTGAGAAGCTTTTCAAGGCCAGTAACAGCCACAGAGCCGTGTGTGTGTGTGTGTGTGTGTGTGTGTGTGTGTGTGTGTGTGTGTCTGTACATGTGGCAGGAAGTATGTGCTCAAGCAATCATGTGAGGCAGAACAGGAATGATAACTAACAACCTGAGACTTACAGGGCTCTGGTTAAAAAAAAAAAAAAGCCATGAGGTGATCTCCAGATTTTCATGTGATCCCATGCCCTCTCTAGGGTCTTTAGAGCTCTGTGCTGCACAACAAACGGATTGTTCCTGCTGCAGGCTCTCTCAGCTCTGCCACTGCCTGTCAGCAAGGACACTTTGGCCAACATCTCCTTGTGTGCCTCTGTCTGTCTTCCTCCTCCTCTGTTCCCTTCATTCTTCTGTGATTCTTTCTGATCTCTTGACCTTCTCTCCTAGGCTGGCACCACAGGCATGTGCTACCATCCTGGGCTATCTCCTATTTTTGACCATTTGTGCTTTTCCTAAAATAAATTTATTGTCATTTAGCAGGAAGAATGGGATAAATACATGCTCAGCCTACATAGTCCTCCACTATCATGAATTTCAAACTTCCTTTTAAAGATGTGTGTGTGTGTGTGTGTGTGTGTGTGTGTGTGTGTGTGTTTGCATGTGCCGCATACATATGAGAGTTCCTGGAGACCAGACAAGGGATCCCCTGGAGCTGAAGTTACAGTCAGCCTCTGACATGGGTGCATGGACCTGAACTCAGCTCTTCTGAAGAACACTCTCAGCTGCGCCATATCTCTAGTTCCAAAACTTCAAGCTTCGAATAATCTGGATTCCACAATTTATTCCCCAAAAAACCTTGTACAGAGTCATGGTCATTAAGAACGGAGCTGCCTGAGGGCCCAGTCGGCCTGTTCACTTCGGCTCCGCTGGGCACACCCCGAACATAAGGTTTCATTCAAGCCTCCCCCCCCTTTACCATTCCCTACACACTACGCATATGCCCATATGCACACAGGCACCTTGACTGATGCCACCCTCCCGCTCTGATGACTCTAAAACTTTCCACACTGTCTGTGAGGCTCTCATGCGCATCTAACACTGATGTTCTACGGTAATTCCCCCTCCTGCCCCTACACATACCTCTCTCTCCTCTGCCTAGATCTGGTCTAAGCACTGCTCAAGACTAACCAAAGAGCACATGATGCATCCTTGGCTGTAGGCCCAACACTTCGTGCTCCTGAAGAAAAGGACTGGGCTGCATATATGTTGCCATGGATCTGTTAGAGCAGCATGGCTGTTATAGCAAAGGACTCATAAAGTGAGTCCTTTGACCCAGTCTTGTTTCTTAACCAGCAGGTCTGCTGAGATAATGGTTTTATTTGATGTTTTAAGGCCGATATAGTTGTAGTCATATCTGACACTGCCCTGGGCAGAGACTTCGATCATTAACTGCGGTCAAATGTTCTTTCTGCACTATCTGCAATACAAAGAGCAAGAGCCTTTCCTTAAAATTCTAAAAAACTGTGTCGAGAACCAACATGGGCATCTCCCAGAAGCACATTAAAATTATCTTGAAGAACTAGGATGTAGCTAGGTTGGCAGAGGGCTTGCCTATCGTTCATGAAGCCTTGAGTCCTATTCCCAACACTACATAGAACAGGTGAGGTGGTACACACTAGTAATCCCAGCATTTGAAAAT
>NW_021604632.1:8119366-8121176 GCF_004785775.1 Grammomys surdaster
GATCTAAGAAGAAAGGTTGACTGGTGTCCCACCTTCATACCTAATGAACCATCAGCCCCTAGCCATCTTTAGAGCCCTATCTTTACTTCAGCTCTACCCAAATGCTTGACAGAGTCACACATCCACTAGGAGTGGTGACATAAGCCTTTAATCCCAGCACTCAGGAGGCAGAGGCAGGAGAATCTCTTGAGTCAGAAGCCAGCTGAGCTTCCAGGACAGCCAGGGCTACACAGGGAAAACCCTGTCTCAAAAAAAAAAAAAAAAAAAAAAGCGAGAGAAAAAAAAGAAAATCCAAACACTGTCTCTACATCCTACAGAGCAGAGGGTTCAGAGGCAGTGATGATACACTTTATAATATTCCTGTTCTCAAGTTCAAATGTGCAACTCTCACTGTTAACTTAATGCTTGCCCTGTGACACAAATAGAGAAATTCAAACACTGACCCGGTTTTGAATGATATGGAACAACACTGCCAACTGTTGGGACCAAAGTCCCCTTCCCTTGAAAACAGCAGCGCTGGGGACATTGTCCTAAACAGAAGGATTGTTACCAGGTAAACAAGCCTAAACGGTTCCACTTACTACAAAAGCAGATCTTTCATGGACTTTCTTGGAAGAACTCCCGTAGGCTTCTCCCAAAGCCAACTACAAGCTCACCTAGCTCTCGGTCAATACGGACAGTGTGTGTCACCTCAGATCTCGTCCTGCTGACTGCCATGTAAAGTTGGCTTGCTCTCCATTTTGCTCTCCTCTCTGCCTCCCTGCCACCTCTAGACAGCGTTGGCAGTTTGATCCCCAGTCCATCTTTCTTTCTGTCCTTAGGGTGGTCTAGCTCTGATGGTTGATACATCATCACTTACACTTATATGTGGTAGTTTTACTGTAGCAACTTTTTGTGTTTTCAAGACTAGATCTCACTATGTAGCCCTGGCTGTCCTGAAACTCACTATGTAGACTAGGCTGGCCTCAGAGATCCACCTTCCCCTGCCTCCCAAGTGTTGGGAATAAAGCCATACATTACTATGCCTGATTAATGACATATTTTAGAAGTGTGTGTTGAAATATGAGTAAATAATAAATGTACAGGGTCTGTCTCAAAATAACTCAAACCAAGATAAGAAAGGATGATGAAGAGCACAAACTGGAAATATTTTCTAGAAAATAAATGTTTAAAACTCTCTGTGTTGCAGTCACTTGATTGTGCTACTGAAGAATGAAAGCAGCCATTAAAAACATAGACTCACTCCACCCCCAGGAGACTGAAAACTAGAGGTGCAAGGACTGCCTGGGCTACTTAGTGAGACAAAGTTAGTCCAGAACAGCACGGACTTCAGAGTGAGAAGTCTGTCTCAAAAAAAAAAAAAAAAAAAACCAAACCAACTGGGCCAGCCGCCTTTAATTGTAGCAGACAGGAGGAGCTATGTGGAATTGGATGCCAACCTGCTATAAATCAAGCTCTAGGCAAGCCAAGGCTACACAGAGAGAACCTGTCTCAAAAACAAAACACAAACCAACCACAACAATAAACCTTCCCATAACCTCAGTGTGGCTCAGAGGTGCAGCACCAGTCTATCATGCTGACCACGCCCAAGGTGCTGGGTATGATTCCCCTAATACACAATAAAAGAAAAGGAAAGGAAAAAGGAAAGGAAAGAGGAAAAACAGAAAAAGAAGTTAAGGGAAGGGAAGGAAAAGGAAGAAGGGAAGAAGGGAAGAAGAAGGGAAGAAGGAAGGGAAGGGAAGAAGGGAAGAAGGAAGGGAAGAAGGAAGGGAAGAAGGAAGGGAAGAAGGAAGAAGGAGGGGAAGAAGGA
>NW_021604632.1:8121276-8144792 GCF_004785775.1 Grammomys surdaster
AAAAAAAAAAAAAAAGAGGAAAGGAAGTTAGCAATGAATATGGCCATGTTCTAAGAAAATTTTATTTACAAAACTGTGTGGAGGGCTGGATTTATCCACTTGCTGTTATAAGGCGCCAAGCCCTGGTGCACAGAACACAACACTGCCTGTGAGTACGAAGGCTCACTACACTAGTCTCTCTATACCCAAAGGCTTCCACAGAAGTATAACAATTCCCATTATTTCCACAGTAAGATGTGGAAACTGAAAGAAAACTTTAACAAGCCAATATTTAACTTTGGTAGCCTTTACTTGACTTCAAGTCCAAGTAGAAACAGAGTGAGCACTACAGATGACAAATGGGGAGCACCACTCCCAGGCAAACAAGGAAGAAAAAGGAAAACCTGGAGCTCTACTGGGAACTGGAGCAACAGCAGCACATGTGTGCCATCTGTGGAGCCAGATGGCGAGGTGGGATTTGTCTGGCACACACCTGACAGCTTAACAAACACAGAGGCTCTTTCCAGAGTCCACACAAGCCACCACCCTTTCTCTGGGCAAACTGGGAGGACAGTGTTCATATTTATATAGAAGCTCTTCATGGCTACACTGGGGGTGGGGGGTGGGGGTTAGGGGCATTCTTGTAAACAGAATACATTCTCTTTTGTAAGCTCTCAAGACTAGGAGACACGTGTGCAAAGAACTTTCTGTCCCTGGCAGACAGGAAATCAACCCCCTTTTTTTCTTGAACTTGGACAGTCTTCCCCCACTTGGAAGTCTCTGTCAGCCTTTGGTTTTGGAGAACCCTACTGTGTTCTCACTGAGCACAGAGGAGTTAGGAGCATCCTACTTTTCAGGGCAGACTGTACAGGGAAATGCTGCAACTCTCTTTTTCTCTGTACATGCATATATATGCTGCATTTGTGTCCATGTTCATGTGTATGTGTACATGTGCATGTATGTGTACACAGGTATGAAAGGCAGAGGTTAGCATTTCTGTCTTCCTCTATTTGTGTCCATGTTCATGTGTATGTGTACATGTGTATGTATGTATACACAGGTATGAAAGGCAGAGGTTGACTTTGGTGTCTTCCTCTACTGCTCTCCATGTTATTTTTGGAAGCAGGGTATTTACTGAACCTGGACCTAGACTCAGCTAGACTAGCTGGCCAGTGAGGCCCAGGGATCTTCCTGTTCCTGTCTCTTTGGTGCTGGGATGACAGACACACACTACTGCACCTGGCTTTTTAGATGGGCGCTGGAATCTGAACTCAGATCAGCATAGCAAGTACTTTTCCAACTGGTCCACCTCCCCAGCTATTGGTCCTGTTTCTCTTTCTTTCTTTCTTTCTTTCTTTCTTTCTTTCTTTCTTTCTTTCTTTCTTTCTTTCTTTCCTTTCTTTCCTTTCTTTCCTTTCTTTCCTTTCTTTCCTTTCTTTCCTTTCTTTCCTTTCTTTCTTTCCTTTTTTTAAGATTTTAATTTATGTCTATATGTATGTGTGGGTATGTGCATATGTGTGGCTGTCCCCAGAATCTAGAAGAAGAAATCAGGCCCTCCAGAGCTGGAATCACAGGTGGTTATGGGCAACCTGACATAGGTACTAGAAACTGAAGCCAGATCTCTAGAGGAGCAGTCAGTGCTCTTAACCTCTGAGCATCTCCCCAGCTTCCATCCCTTTTTCTTAATCACTCTGTACCTATTTAACCCCAAAGACCTGCAACACATTACAGCACATTTTAAGAAGGAGGGCTGAACTAAGATGTCTGGAGAGGAAAAGTCATCAAGAGACCCAGGGTAACTGTCTGCTGCCTCTGAAGGAAGAAACTGAATTGCCAATCCACATATGAGTCAGAGAGCTGACTAGGGCCACTGGTACTTCAAAGCCCAGGAAGCTTCTTCAGTCAGTCCTGCAATCTCCAGGACTCCAGTGTTCTGTTAGCACTGAATACCACACAGTAAGAAAGCCCCTGCCCATGAGTTAGGGCCAAGCAAAGCATGTGGAGGAAAAAGAACAGACTGGAGTCAGGGGACATTGGAAGGAAGGGAAAGCCAGCAAAAAGAGAACAGGGTAAGATCAAGACAACATGTCAGAGTGGTGGAGATGCCCACGGGAGAGACCTGGTGCCCATTCTAGAGTCTCAAGTCTTACCCTGGAGGAAGAGGTCGCTCCCAGGTGGTGGTCTTGGTATTGTGATCAACATAATAGACACGCCCGTTGGGCAGCTCTCTCTGTTCCCATCTGGAAAACAAAAACCAAGGGGGAGGGAGGCGTGACACTTCAGTTGAAAGGTACAGTCCCAGTTAGGAAGGAAGTCCTTCACCGTAGACAAAAACATTGTAGAAAAAAAACCAAAGATGGCATTCAAGGTCAGCCCAGTGTCATAGCAGCTCTGTGCTGCTGCTAGAACCCTTTTGACAAACTACAGTAGTGACCCTTTATAGCAGATAGTACTATAAATCTCCCAAAGCACCATAAGCCTGCATTGCATGAGTTTTTCTTTCTTTTCTTACACATTTATCTTTAATTATATTGTGTGTACATGTGTATCGGTGTATGCATCTGAGAGCAAGTGTCTGAGAAAGCCAGACTGGATCAGCTGGAGCTAAGGTTGCAGGCAGTGGCGATCCACCCAACCTGAGAACGGCACAAAGGTGCTCTGGAAGAGTGTTCTTCACCACTGACAGCCCATCTCTCCAGCCGATCCATGGATTTTTCAAATCAGTACTTCTTGAGTGGTATATGACCAAAGATCCCTTAAGAATATGATGGAATTTGAGGCTGTTTTCCTTCAAAATGAACTTCTAATGAAAATTTGCATGCAGTTCCTGGGTTTCATAGACATCTCTAAAAGTTTACTGACGGACTCCCTTCTGCCTTTTAAGCTACCACTACCTGCTTTTGTTTGTTTGTTTTTTGTTTTTTCAAGACAATGTTTCTCTGTGTAGTTCTGGCTGTCCTGGAACTCACTCTGTAGACCAGGCTGGCCTTGAACTCAGAAATCTGCCTGCCTCTGCCTCCCAAGTGCTGGGATTAAAGGCGTGTACCACCACTGCCCAGCTCCACAACCTGTTTTAACCATAACAACAACAACAAAAAGTATCATGGGGTTGGAGGGATGGCTCAGTAGTTAGAAGCACTGGCTCCTCTTCTAGAGGACCCAGGTTTGATTCCCAGCAACCACCCACATGGGTGCTTACAACTGTCTGTAACTCTGGTACCAGGGTATACCCTCTTCTGGCCTCTGAGTACGCTGCATGTGTGTGTGCACAGACTTACACTCAGGCAAAAGAAATGCTCAAAGACTGCCAGGCGGTGGTGGCGCACGCCTTTAATTCCAGCACTTGGGAGGCAGAGGCAGGCAGATTTCTGAGTTCGAGAGTTCGAGGCTAGCCTGGTCCACAGAGTGAGTTCCAGGACAGCCAGGGATACTCAGAGAAACCCTGTCTAAAAAAAAAAAAAGAAAAGAAAAGAAAAAGAAATGCTCAAAGACAAAAAATAAAAATAAAATCTCAAAAAATTATGTCACTAGTTCTGTTCATTTAGAATTGTGTATACCTGTGATGAAATCTTACTGATTTATCTATTTATTTATCTATACTGAAGCCAGTGATGTTGTTTATTTTTAAAGTGTGAATAGGTTTATAATCCAGGAACACAGTGCACTGTTATCTGACAACAGGGTCCAGACTGTGTAAGTTAATATGAGACTAGGCTGATGGGGGTGGCTCCTTTGTGCTAATGAAAGACAAGGCAATGGGTGACTCAGAGTCAACCAACTCAAGCACCACACATACAGCTAAGGACCACTATCCCAACCCTGCTGTTACCGAGACACAGTCTGGCAATGACCACATTTATCCAGAATAAAGTAACCTATACAAAGGACATACGAGGTCGACATGATGCTGTTTCATGAAGGATGTAAACAATCCCCCAAGTGACCCTGGCTTCATTTACTTCTACTGTACCGCCTGGTCTTTTAGGAGGATGCTTACTATAGTCTATGCTGACAAAAAGCTTGTTTTTAAAATGTTATGATTGTTGTGTGCCTGTACGTGTGTATGATACATGTGTGCAGATATGTATGCTTGTCACGGCACGTGCATGAAGGTCAGCAGACAATTTTACCGAGTTGGTTTTCTCCTTCCACCTTTCCATGGGATCAGGGACTGAACTTAGGATCAGGCTTGTGAGGCAAGTGCTTCGATGCTGAGCCATCTCATTGGCTCTGCAATGCTTGTTTGAAAATGGAAATTTATTTCACTCTAACTAGTACTTGAGAGAAGGAAGAGAACAAAATGTCTAATCTGTGCTTCACAACTTTCCCTGTAAGAAACATGGAAGAGAAACTGCCTCATTCAAACTCGCACAGAAACATGCAAACCTGCACAGGAATTCACCATAGAGACAGGGTGGTACAGGAACTCAAGGTCATCCTCAGCTACACAGTAAATTTAAGGACAGCCCAGGCTACATCAAATACTGTCTTCAGATTCTATAGAGCACACACCTAGTGTGCAGAAGGCCCTGGGAACTGTTCCTAGCACTGCAGAAAACAAAACCTGGCTCAGGCCTAGGAACACTCTTTGCTCACTTTTTAAAACTGTCCACAATAATCTGATACAGTGTCCCTACTCACTTTTTTTGAATCAAAGTCTTTTTTATGCAGTCCATGCTAGCTTCAAACTCAGCATCCTCCTGCCTCAACCTCTTGTATGCTGGGATTTATACGCATGTATTACCAAACCCAGCCCAGAATACCCTTCTTTAAAAGATAAAATTATTTGTTGTAGAAATTGGAGACTTAAAAAACAAAACCCCCGAACATGTTTTTCTTTTCTTTCTAAAACTCTTACGATATATAACTCATCTTAAATGCAGTTTCCATTTTAACTTTCATTCCAGTTTCATTTGAAACAAGGAAAATGGCTTTATTATACCCTGCCTAATATTTTAATTTGAAGATAGGCAATTCCAAGCAATAAACGCCTTTAACCCACATAGTGGTACTGAACTGCCAAGACACAAAACTGTTAACCCCGTTCCCTGCAGCTGTCATGGTTCTAGCAGCCTAGAAGAGTTCTGCCCTCCCATCTTTGATCACAGCTGATCCTAGGAATGAAAGTCTCTTTCAGGGACTGCTATTGTCCAGCCCTGCTCCGTATCCTTATGAACCCTCTCACCTGACTCAGCTAGCAAAACAGTGGAGGAACAAGACCTTCCTTCCACTGCCTTGTTAAGATCTACATTTTTCCTTTTCAAATTGGACTCCTGCTCAGACTAAATGACTGTGTGGGTCTTCCCTGACCCCCACCTGACTTGCTTCCCTTTCTTTGAAAACTCTCACTCTTCCCTTACCTGCACAGCTATTCACAAGTCACACAGATCCCTTCCCTCATTCATTCAGCACAGTGGGTCACTTCTGTCAGCAGCCACACGAGCCTCCTGCTTCTGTTGACCCACATAGATTAAGCCTCCCGACTATCTTGGCTTGGTCTCCTCATGCCAAGAAAATGATACTGCTTTGACATTTTGTCAGCATATCCCCGCCAGGGGTTAAATTTCTGTCCCTTCTAAGCATCTTCCTCACACTGAGATGAAAAGCCTTTCAATCCACTACCGTAGGTCTCGCTCAGTGTTGCATCCGGGTTGAGTAGGTTCTATCTATCCCACTGAATAGCTGTCTTTGATGCTCTCAGAAACGGTGTTTAAAGCAGCAGGTTTGTTCCAGGTCACTGCCCAACACATTGCTCCTTGGCCCTCAGTGAACGACACAGGCTGAACGTGGGCAATAATTGGGTCTTGGCTTTGAAAAGATTTAAGAAGTAATCTCCAATGTCTAAGTAGTTTTTCTTTTACCTAATCTACCTTCATTTCTTTACTCTGATGTGTGTGTCTTTCACCCTCCATCCCTAGTCTCCACAGTTACCACACCAAAGAGCTTATAGGCCAAACAAACAAACGCTCGATCCCATTATTAGAATGTCGTCAATTAACTCTCTGCTCAGCTATCTAAAAGATCACTGTCAGCTTGGTGTGGTGCACACGGAGTCTCAGCACTTTGGAGGTAAAGACAGAAGGATCAGGACATCCTAACAGCCTGAGCTAGAGAAACTTTGTATCAAAACTCTCAGTTAGTAACCTGCTTAGTTAGCATGCAGAACATTTCCCCCAAAGTAATTCTCCATTAAAAATCCCCAGGAATTGAGTGATCCACTAACTGTAACTACAGGGTATGTTCAACCATCCTGACCTTAGTCCTGAGTTTGGACAGAATCTCAGTTTCACCAAAAATAGGATAAAGCTGGCAATGTTGATAATGGCGAAGAATTCAGGTTAGTGTCAGGGTTCTTCCAAAATAACCTTTATAAAATGACATGACTAAGTGCTCAAAACGAAGTCTGAGAAAAAGTATTGACTATTGCAGTTACTAATGTGCTTGTTTTTATCAGCCTAGGCACTGGGTGTTAACACCCCTCTCAGTCAGAGAAAACCTGCTTTTCCCATTAGAAAACAAGGGCGCTGGGAAGGTGTGTATGGGGGGGTGTTAGGAGGCAGAGTGGAAAGAGTTAACACTAGATGGATATTATTGAGCAGATTGTGTAAATTATATGAAATTTTCTTTCTTTTCTTTTTTTTTTTTTTTGATTTTTGAGACAGGGTTTCTCTGTGTAGCCCTGGCTGTCCTGGAACTCACTCGGTAGACCAGGCTGGCCTCGAACTCAGAAATCCGCCTGCCTCTGCCTCCCAAGTGCTGGGATTAAAGGAATGCACCACCACCACCCGGCTGAAATTTTCAAAGAATAACTTAAAATGCAATTAACAAAAAAATAAACAAAATCATAAGACTGACGTGGTGATATGTACACATTTATAATTTCCATACTCCAGAGCTAAAGCAGGGAGATCCTGAGTTCAAAACCAACCCAGATTACCTATTACAGTGGTTCTTAACCTTCCTAATGCCGCAACCCTTTAATACAGTTCCTCATGTGGCGGTGACCCCCATCCATAAAACTATTTCCATGGCTACTTGGTAACTGTAATTTGGCTCCTGTTATGAATCGTAATGTGAAAGTACTGTAGGCCCAGTCACCTTCACACTGGTGCCTGACTTCAGTGAGTTTTTCCTCAACAGAGTAGGGACTGTGTTCAGCTCCATTCTTCTCCTGGGGCCGTTCCTGAATTCTGAACTAGAACTTCAATCTAAGTAGACTAATTTCCTTTTAATGACTACCAACAGCATTTTATGTCCCCTAAGCCTGGGACATCAGAGCGGCAGCCACTGAGCTTCCTGAACTGAGTCTGGTTTCTTTCCCTCCTCAACTACCCCGCTTTCTTTGCCGTGGAAAGAGCCCCAAGTGGAGCCTGGCGGCATTCAAACACAAGGTTTTACAGAAGATCAAGGCAGTCTCAGAAATGGTCTCTGTAATGCGCATGCGTGTGTGCACACATACATTTTTCAAACGGAAGGTTGGCAACATAGGTAGATGATCTGAAAATATTGGATAAGAGCAAAAACAAGTATTTTCTTTCTAAAGGTAATTTGGCAACTTGTTCAATGACCCTTTCTATATGAATTCCCTAAAAGTTAGCAAGTTTTCTTCTAGAACAGAGCTCAAGGAAACAATTCTGCATCAGAGATGCAGCTACAGGAGCATCTGCTGTGGCTCATCACAGCAGAGACAGAAACCCTGAATGGCCCCAGATGATGCAATGAGAAATGCTATTTCTATACTGGGGCATTCCACTCTCAAAACAGACTGGAAACAAAGTTATTCAGATGTTTGCAACATACTGGTTGCACAAGCAAGGTAATAAACAACATGTCTGAGATAGTGAAACTGAGCTTGAGTAGTAGAGGCCGGGAAGATGAGGCTGGGTGCTTGCCCCTGGGCTTGAGTTTGATCCTGGGACCCACACAGCAGGAAAGAACAAACTCTTGGAAGTAATTCCTCACCTCCACACACTCACAACACAAATGTAATGAAAATTTAATTATATAAACATACTGGTTTTAGTTAAATCTAAACTGACACTGTATGGCTAGCATACTAAAAAAAAAAGCCACTGTCTGGTAAACAATGGTGTTCCAACATTTCTAAGTTATATACTGATTTTAAAAAAGATATAATATAAAATAGAACATGTATCAACAATGGGGGCTGATGCTGGGCAGTGGTGGTGCACGCCTTTAATCCCAGCACTTGGGAGGCAGAGGCAGGCGGATTTCTGAGTTCGAGGCCAGCTTGGTCTACAGAGTGAGTTCCAGGATAGCCAGGGCTATACAGAGAAACCCTGTCCCAAAAAAACAAAACAAAACAAAACAAAATACAACAACAACGACAACAACAAAACCAACAACAACCAAAAAAAAAAAATTAAAAAAATCAATGAGGGCTGGAGAGATAGCTTAGTGGCCAAGGATAGTCCCTGCTCTTCCTGAAGACACTTGGTTCCCAGTGTCCCTGTCAGGTGGCTTACCGCCACTCCAGTTCCAGGAAATCCAAAGTCTCTGGCTCCTTCGGACACCTCACTCAGGAGCACATGTCCACACATTCACACATAATTAAAAATAAAAATTAAGTCTTTTTTTTTTAAATCAACAAAATGAGATGTCTGTATGTGTGCATGAATGTTATAACTCAGAACAAGCAGGAACACTGGATGAGCAGCCACATGCCCAAATACATGCATGTACCTCATGCATACACAATCATTTTTTATTTTTAAAAAGTTGTTTTATGTGTATAAATGTTTTGCCTGTGTTTATGTATATGCATCACATGTATGCCTGGTGCCAGAAAGTCAGAAGAGGGCAATACATCTCCTGGAACTGGAGTAGGATGGTGTGGGCCTCATGTGGGTACTGGGAATTGAACCTGGGCCCTCTGAAGAGCAACAATGCTCTAAACTCCTGAGCCATCTCTGCAGCTCCTTTTTTTTTGTTTTTTTGTTTTTTTTGTTGGTTTTTTGAGACAGGGTTTCTCTGTGTAACCCTGGCTGTCCTGGAACTCACTCTGTATACCAAGCTGGCCTCAAACTCAGAAATCCACCTACCTCTGCCTCCCAAGTGCTGGGATTAAAGGCGTGCACCACCACTGCCCAGCAAAGGTGGCTGGAGAGACAGCCATAGGTGCTGGGAACAGAACTCTTATATTTTTGGTTGTGAGCCTAGCCTTTAACGGCTGAGCCATCTCTCCAGCCCAGCAGCTCCATTTTTTTAAGGCACTGTACAAAGTAAAAAGACAAGCTGTAGCCTGGGAAAAGTATTGGCAATATCTATAATTGGGTTATCTAGCACATATTAAGAATCATGAAAAAAAAAAAAACAGCTGTGCAGTGATAGTGCACGCCTTTAATCCCCGCACTCGAGGTGGAGGCGGGCAGACCTCTGAGTTCCATGCCAGCCTGGTCTACAGAGCAAGTTCCACAAACAAACAAACAAAAGCCACAAAGTCACAAGGACTGCCTCAGTACTCAAGAGGCAGAGGCAGGAGGATAAAGAGTTCCAGTCAGACTCCTAGGCTACAGAACAAGTTCAAGGCCATCTTGAGATCCTATCATAAGTAAACAAATCCTGCAGATTAAAGAAAAAACCACAAGGTTGGAGCAACTGTCTAGCACTTGAGAGGATTTGCTGCCCTTGCAGAGGACCTGGGTTCAGTTCCCTTGTATCTACACAGTGGCTCACAACTGTCTGTAACAAAGAGTTTCAATAATAATCAAAGAAATTAAAATTCAAACCACAATTCCTTAGATGGGTCCAATGAAAAGGAGCTGACGATGAATTTTAGCAAGACCGCACATGGCTACCCAGAGAAGAGCGACTCCACACGCTGACCTGAGGAAGCACTTTGAGAGGGGTTTCCCACTGACACTGACAGTCTGCAGTGCAGGAATCCCACTTCCAGAAGGACAGTTTGCTTTTCTCGTTGTTTTGCCTTTTGTTTTTATGGGTGAGATAGAACCTCACTCCACGCTGTCCCCAACTTAAGATCCCCGTGTACCTGCTTCCTGAGTGCTAGTTCTTCCTCTATCTAAAGTATGCAGTCCCGTGTAATCATTACTCCAGGTTACTACAGTGCCTGGCAAAACTATAACGGGGCATTACTTCCCTGCTCCCGACCCTTTTTCCCAGAGCATTATGTATGTTAGACAAGCACTTTACCACTGTGTTGCAGGTCCAGCCAGTCTCAGGACAGTTCCTACAGAAACAAGCAAGCATATGAAAAGGCACATACAGGAGAAGGCCTCACTGCAGCATGGTTGCAATTGTAGAGAAACAAGAGATTGCACAAGCTTCTACTAGTCATACACAGGAAAATCACATGATCCTGTATGTGGATGTGACTACATTTTAGGCATCCCTGTACACATCAACTGTATTCGAGAAGGGCACACAAGACTTTCAGGTGTATTTAAGGTCTCAAGGTTTTTTGGAGGGGGTGGGGGCTATATTTATTTATTTGTTTGTCTGTCTGTCTACTTATTTATTTGGGGGTTAGGGTAACTACATGGCCCTTGTTGTGGATGTCAGAGGACAACTTGTGGGAGTTGGTTCTCTCCTTCCATCTTCCAAGTTCCAGGGACCTGTCATCAGGCTTGGTGTTGTGTACCTTTACCAGCTAAGGCACTCCGCCTGCCTCCTAGTCACCATTTTTATCTACATGCTTCTAATAGCTTACAAAAGTACAAGCACATACTGTCATACTATCAAAGTCTGTAGCTATCTGTCACCTTGGTGTCAGTATCTGTCATCCCAGGTGAATTGTTTAAGATGTCCTTCCTTGCAGTTCGAAGACAAAAATGGCTAACTTACATTGCAGTAAAGATTAAACAGAACAGTCTCTGGGTTGACCTCAGCAATCCCCAACTCGGTGCAGAGTTCATACCATCTGGTAGCTATTAATGGTCAGGAAAATAACACAGGGTACATAAAAACATCAATGCTTAAGTCTATGTCTGCACCCCCACACCCCTCCTCTCACCCCTGCCATTCAAGGATCATATTTGCTTTTGCTATGTTGTTGTTTTATGGGTTTTGTTTTTAGATTTTTGAAACAAGGTTTTTCACTCTGTGGCCCAGGCTGGTTTCAAACTCACCACTCTTCCTGCCTCAGCTTCTCTCGATTACTGGGATTACAGGTGTGAGGTACCACACTCAGCTCAATGGTCTTTTATAAGATCAAACTTTAAATTAAAATAAGGAACAGGTAAGAAAGTGCCACCACTTATCCACTTACACTGCCACTCCATCTCCCTGAACCACGGGGGACGCTGACAATGTCAAGATGGGCACAGGACTCCTCATTCTTGAGGAGCTCAAGAAAGTACAGCGAAAGTGGACTAATGATTCCATGGGACTGCATACTTTAGATACAGGAAGAGCATCTCATGCCTTGGTAAGTCCACTGGGGGCTGCGGAGTCTTTTGGAAGAAGACAGAACATGCCCATTTAAGTCATCTAAGCATGTAATAATCTTTGGGGGTCAAGAACAGACCATAGTCACAATAACAGGAAGTGTTTCTTTTTAGAGCACAATCTCCCAATATAACCCTGTAATACAAAACTACTCAAAATGTGGTCCACGGTCCAAACTGTTAACAGTCCTGGGCCCAGAAGCAGGTTCCTTTTAGAAACTTCTGTATCTTTGACATTGGTTCAGCATCTAGATATGCAAGTGATCCTTTGAACAGAAGATAAAACAAAAATGAAACACTCATCATAGGTTGACAATCTGGAAATGAATGAGTAGCAACCTTCCCAAATAGCACGTTCTTCATTTACAGTTTGTGTAGCACTAGAAAGTGCTCTGAGTGAGAAGCACTTTGGTTAAAGCCAAAATCAAGTTTGGAGTGAGATTCACTTGTGGAGTGAGGCTGGCTTGTAACTTAGCAGACACTCCAAATTCCCTCATCTTTCTGAGCATCTCTACAAAGCACCAGAAAACTCTCCAAGGCTGTCTCAAGGCCCTCCAAGTTCACCTACAGAAGCTCAGGCTCTCCGGCACAGGGAATGGGGACAAGGCAGATGGCAAATGTGAAAGGGCTAGAAAACGCCACTCCATTAATCCTCCTCTGAGGCAGGAAACAGAGCAGCCAATGACTTGGGGAGAACAGGGATGGTGTGAAATGGAACTGAGGTAAGCCAGCAGTCCAAACACAACGTCCTCTCTTATGTAAGAAACCACAGCCGTGTGCTAGCTGCCAGGGTAAAATAATGTGCCTCTGTGTGAGGGACTCGGAGCTGAAAAACTGGGCCGTAATGGGGGTGTCAAAGCCATGTACACATGGACTGTTCCTGAGTATTCCATCTCCAAAGTGGGCTCTGACACTGAGAAAAACCAGACACAGGGCCAACTGACCAAAGTGACCACACTTTCTCCCCCCTGCCTGGACCACCACCTCACGTGTGTTCAGCACTCCTCCCTTCAATACACACTTACAACCTGGAAATTCTACACTTTCCAGCAGCTTCTGTGGGGCTAATTAAGTTAAAAACTTTAAGCGGGGGAGGAGAACTTCAGACAGAGAGAAACGGACCAAGGAATGTTGTATTTGGCCTTAGGCAGCTTAGGTTTCAGAAACCCTCTGCCTGGAAGCACACAGATGTGTACAACCAGCCTTTCCTGCCATAAATTTCAGAAGACCCATGTGGCAATTCTTGGAATCCCTGTGAACCTTTTCCATCCCTCCACAAAGGAGATGGAAGAGCTGAGAAGATAAAGTTGGTAACAGAGTCACCCAAGGCAAGCAATCTAGTTTGTTCAGAAACACTTCACTCAAAGAGCATCCAGTGACTAGGAGCCTCTGTAAATGAGGATGAATGTTCATCTGTGACAGACACAGCCAAACCCAAAGCCAGACAACCCAGAGAATGGAGGAAAATGCAAAATTCTATCATAGATGCTCTCTCTTTAAAGCCTCAGAAGCAGAGAAATTCATCGAGGTGAAAAGGAAGTGAGAAAATGGGAGGAAGAAAGATAACACTTAGACGTATATATTACAAGTGGGTCCTGGGCCTACTTCGTGCCAAGCCCCTAGACACCTACAGCCCACAATGACAGAGGGATTTGATCAAACAATTCCAAGTATGAGAAAAGACATGCATACATATCTTACATATGTCCATACACACATACATGTCTAGTGGTGATCAGAAAGGGCCGATTCCTTCCTGAAGATTGTCATTAACTTGAAACTTAAGGAATTAAAAGCCACGATGTTGAGGAAGTTTTGAGAGAGAACCGTCACAGGGGAGGATCCTCAGTCTGGAGAGAGGGTAGTTCATGGCTCAAACTAATTTATTAGGACTAGAGCTTAGAGTACGGGAGGGAGAGTGGCTTCCACGGAAGGCTTGGGGGTAGATGGAGCCTCATTTGTCAGAGATTTTCAGCTTATAAAAGGCCATTTATTTTTATTATTATTTTTTAGAGGTAACATGTTTGATTTTGAAAGAAGATTATTAACCAACTGCTTGCGTTAAGGATTTGAAAATTTATCTGGAAAGACAATATTAAGAAATGTGGCATTTTAAGCAGGAGAGTTCATGCTTAAAGTTTCACTTTAAATGATTAGTGTAAAAAAAGACGATGGTCTGGACTCCTGGGCCAATGGTAGACCGTTTTCAGGACAGGGTTGGATAGATCAGACAACAGTTCTGTTTTAGGTTAAGATACACAGCTAGCACAGTGGGCTCAAAGAGAAATGAGAGTTGGCATCATTTCTCAAGGGTGCCAAAGGATTGGATCAGGTGCCCAGAGAGAGAAGAGTGGGCCAGAACAGATGTCATAAACTATTCTGAGCACACACTATCTCTCACTTACCTCTACATGTGCCAAGCCCAGCCCTGGACATGCCATCTCGTAAACAATAATGAATAATAATAAGTTTAGGGCTGGTGAGGTGCCTATTTACTATCTAGCCTGATAGCCTGAGCTCGGTTCCCAGGCCCTACGTGGTAGGAGAGAGTTGAACCATTCCTGTGGTTTGCCCATTGAGTTCTATAGGTACATCCCCACAAAGACACACAAATACAGAAAGAAATAGTTTTAAAGGAGCCCATTTCTGTCCTGCTCAGCACTAGTGACCTGCTGAAGTAGGCTTGAGATGGTGTGTATTCCTTTAGTGTATAATTTGTACAGACATTGGAAAGATGTCTCCAGCTTCATGGGAAATATGCTGTCTTGTTCATAAAGCCATTTCTGAACTCTGATGTTAAAAATCCTCTCCCAGAAAGTGTATGTGATTTTTACTGCCTATATTTAGCATTCATGAAACTCTTTTCTCCTAATGGTGTGCTGATCAAATGAAAATCATTGCCGATAATTCTTATTATCTCAAACCTGAAGAAGACTGGAGTGCAGAGAGGGAGTTCTGAAAAGGCCATTTATTTTTATTATTATTTTTTGGAGGTAACATGTTTGATTTTGAAAGAAGATTATTAACCAACTTGCTTGCGTACCCTTGTAGAGATTTTATTTTCTATTTCCTAAGTGGGAGACTCTGTATTGTTCTTTCTTTCAAATTTGTGTGTTATAATTTGAGAGGAATAGAGAAGAGTCGTTTTGGCAGAAAGGAGAAAAAATGGCTGTCTGTGTCCCCAGTGAGCTGTTTGTTTTCTTTCCGTTGAGCAAATGCCTGGAAGGCCGGCCTCACTTGTGTGTCGGTCACAGGCAATTAGGGCAAACGGCTCAACACGTCTTTCTGTAGGGCGTGTGTGAGGGTTACTGTTCTCTGGGATTGGGCACTTCCTGTTTCCAAGCAGTTGGAAAACTCCAGGCTCTGAAAATGTTCTTTATTCAGCAGCCCAGGGAAGCCTGTCCCCACCCCTTTCCTCTCTTGGCCAGAGGCTAAACCACTTTTCTGAGGTGGAGTTTGGACAGGGTCTTTTTCTTAGAGCATTTAGAATGTGACAAGGCCCAAGTGTGTGTGGGATGGGTGGGGTGAGGAGGTGCCGCTACCCCTTGTGTAGGATGTTCAGAGAAGAGTATGGAAGCCCAGTTTTCCAGGGGCACTTAATACCTCACTCAGTATCTGGAGGAGCATGTCAAGGCTCAGAGATTGCCATTTTTACTGGAGCCAGCCACCAGCACTGCTGAGCTCATGGTAGTGGGGACAGCAGCCTTTTTGGTTGGCTCTTTTGTATTGGAACCCAGAAAGGACATAGTTTCTATACTGACCCTCCCAATTTGTAGACCTGAAGCACTATTCAGGAGGGCGCTGGGAGAAATCACAGAATACCTTTATCTTTTATGAAAATTTACAAACGAAGCACATAAACTGAGCTTCTGTCAATGTCCAAGTTACAGGCCATTGCAAGTTACAGCCTGGACTTGCCATCTCTTAAACAGTAATGAATAATCTCTCTAATGGAAAAATGTAGGCCAGTGAGACGGCTCAGCAGGTAAGGCACTTGCCACCAAGTATGGCAACCTGAGTTTGGTTCTCAGAACCCACATGATGGAAGATGAGGACAAACTCTCTAAAAGTTGTCCTCTGGTTTCTATGTGTGTTTGCATACTCACACCTATGCAAAAACCATGTAACTAAGAACTTCCAAATAAAGACATATGCATCATGTAGTCTCCACCCTTGTGGCTCCCTCAGAGTATGCATCATGTAGTCTCCACCCTTGTGGCTCCCTCAGAGCAGTTCTCACCGGTCCCTCAGCACGGTTCACACGCACCATTTACTAGAGTCCCTACACAAGGACACTCGCTATCACCACATAACCAGCATGTAAGCTGCCAGGCCAGGGATGGATTCAATCACTGATGTAATGTACATTTGTTTATATGGCGTGTGTGTGTGTGTGTGTGTGTGTGTGTGGTCAATATAAACTCAAAGTGCCTTTATCCACTGAACCATCTGGTCAGTTCCCAGAATCCATGGTCCTAATCTCCACTCACTACATAGATAAAAATGAGCTTTCCTTTGTCTTGCTGGAGTTGCTGCATAAAGAAAGCAAGAAAATGAGCACCCAACTTAACACTGGCCACAGCTGAGGGAACAACATAGTCACAGCAACTCGGCACCTAAAGCCTGAATCCTTTGAGGACTGCCAAGGTCAAACCCAGGAGGGAAAAAGCTAGTCACCAGTCAGACATCCTCCCACAACCCACGAAGGCAAGGAGCTCTTATTCCACAGAAGCTGTCCACTTAGGTCCCAGCATAAAGCAACACTGCTCAGCATGGATGGTTAGGTGTTCTTTCAGATGCTACACAGAGCAAACACTTTTACACCACTCTTGCTTCTATACAGAGCAGCTTTGCCAGAGACCCGTGGCACTAGACAAGAAACAACCACATTGTTTCTAGCCTGGTGAGGAGAGTGCCATCATAGAACACAAGACTACTCACCCAGCAGGAAGAGCATCAGGGGCCTGGGCAGCAGCAGGGAGCTGCTGTGTCCCAGAAGTGCTGGGCTCCTCTCCCTCAGCTGGTGTGGATGGTGCAGGGAGAGATGTCGTGTTGGGATTTGAGGACACACTCAAGGCTGCTGCAGGCGGGGATGCCACACCAACAACCGATGGTTCCTCAGGATCACTGGCTGTAGTAGGTTCTTCACTCACTGTGAATGCATAGACCACATTTAAAGATAACAGGAATAAGAATTTTTTCTTTTATTAGGTTTCACATGCCATACAAAGCACTGTATCTGTGATACTAGCCTACTCAGATTAGACAACAACTATGAGTTTTATAAAACCAGGCCTAGTAAGAACTGGTTCTGGCACTCAGAAGGTAGAAGCAGCTCACTCCACGTTTTTGCACATCCTTCAGTGTAAGTCAAGATTATATGCAATGGAGTAATTGTCAGATTCAACTAGCTAATGCTAGTTGTCAACTGAAACCAACATGTCTTCCTAGGATGTTACCAAGCTAGACTTCTGAGGTGTGGAATTGCCTCTGGTTGAGACCCTTGGGTTTTGTTTATTTACTTCTTTTGCAGAGGTGAGGATCAAATCCAGAGCCTTGCACGGACTAAGCAAGCACACCGTCACTGAGCTGAGCTAGATACGCTGCCTCAGATTCGCTTGCCTTCTTGTCAGTGTTAATACTACCTGGCAAAGAGGCTAGATCGGTTGCTTAATAACTAAATCTGTATACTAAATGTTTCTCCAATATAGATGCAAACTTTTCTGTTTATATATATATATATTTTTTTTTTTCGGTTTTTCGAGACATGGTTTCTCTGTGTAGCCCTGGCTGTCCTGGACTCACTCTGTAGACCAGGCTAGTCTCGAACTCTTGAACTCAGAAATCCGCTTGCCTCTGCCTCCCAAGTGCTGGGATTAAAGGCGTGTGCCACCGCCCGGCTTCTGTCTATATTCTATCCAAGCCAAGCTAGTACACAAAGCAGATGGCAACCCTCTTTACGCAAATCTATAAACTTTATGCAATTCCAATCTTAAAAGGAAAAAAAATCACCAAGCCTTAGATAAATTCACTGTAAGATTTATAAAGAAAACCTAAATTCGTTAGCAATGAATGTCTCCAGAAGAGTGCTGGGTTTCTGCTGGGTGTTTCCTCTAGCATACCAGACCTACTCTAGAGCTATAA
Source organism: Grammomys surdaster (assembly GCF_004785775.1). Classification (NCBI taxonomy): domain Eukaryota; kingdom Metazoa; phylum Chordata; class Mammalia; order Rodentia; family Muridae; genus Grammomys; species Grammomys surdaster. The sequence continues at coordinate 8,138,826 of NW_021604632.1, forward strand.
TAATGGACTACATCCGGAAAAGTCAGAGAATGAGTAAAGCAAGAAAGTTGAGAAACAGACAAATAATTTAGTAATTCTTTGCTAAATACTAAGATTCTAATCCCCTTGGTGTGGTCTTCGTTTATTGGGGGATACTTCTAATAAGGAGGAGCCGCCTCCCCCAGGCACTCTGCTTCCCGAGGTTCATGAAGTGTGTAAGGAATGGAGCCTGTGGAGAAACTCGGCTCTCCCTCTGACGGCCTTCAGAATACTGAACTGGTGACCTAGCATCATCTGTGAGATGGCTCAGCCATTAAGAATGCACACTGCTCTTCTAGAGAACCTGACTTCAGTTCCCAGCATCTCCATCTGAGGGCACATAACTACCGGTAACCTACCTCCAGGGGATCTCTGGCCAATTCCATCACCTATACTCTTCTGTGTACACACACATACACACACACACATATACACACACATACACACACATCTACAAATAAAACTTTGAAAAATGTTGTAAAAAACATTTAAGTATTGGACTTAAATATTTCAATCTACGTGTTAATGCCCTTTATTTATAGTAAAATTTCCCCATATTAGGCTGAGGTTAGTGGAGGATAATGCTCTTCACATTGGCTTCAAGTTCTATAGAAAAACCCTAAGATAATTAGGTAGGAAATTGCCAAACAGTGCATATATATATATAATACTATTATCATCTGTGTGTGTGTGCTTGGACGTGTGCGCTTCTCCCCTCAGATGACACTTATTCATACACTTGTACATTGAAAGAATGGCTTTGGAGAATGACATAAAACACAATAGCCACCATTGCTTCTGCATGTTTGAGCTGTGCTCTTTTTTTTTTCCCCTCTTTCAGTTTTTCGGGACAGGGTCTCTGTATAGCCCTGGTTGTCTTGTATAGACCAGGCTGGCCACAAACTCAGAGATCTGCCTTGCCTTTTCAAACCAGCACTCTGGAGACAGAGGTAGTTCCACATCTAAGTTCAAAGCTAAACCTGGTCTACAGAGTTCTAGGCCAGCCAGGGCTACTTAGTGAGACCATCTCAGTAGTAGCAGCAGCAGTAGTCGTAGTAGTAATAATAACTCTAATTCTGCTTCATACTGTTCATCTTGAAGCTCCTTACTGTGGTAAGCTAAGGATCCAGCTCTCCCTCAATGGAAGTCTGAAAATGACTCAGGCTATCTGTGTCCTTGGTACTTACTATTAACTCTTCTTTTTTTTTTTTTTAAAGACAGGTTCTCATGTAGCCTAGGCTAGCCTCCAACTCACTATGTAGCCAACACTAACTTTGAACTTCTGATGCCCCTGTCTTTACCGCTGGAGTGCTGGGATTACAGGCATGCAGCACTGTGCCCTGTGCATGCAGTGCTGGGGACTGAACCTGGAGCTTGTGCGGGCTACATAAGCACTCTACTGCCTGAGTCATCCCCACTAACACTTTACTTTCTACCCCTATGTTCTCCAATCTCTTTCACAGCCCTGTTCCCCAGATGGTGTCCACTCCACTGCAGTCCAGACTGGCCACTGCCTGTACAGATTCCACAGTGCCTATAGCCTCAAGTGTGCAACCCAGAGCTCCCTGCTGGAACAGCACTTGGGACTTGACTGAGGTGTGTTTTCAACTATTTTTTGTTTTGGTTTTTAGTTTTTGAAACAGGGTTTCTCTGTGTAGCCCTGGCTGTCCTGGAACTCACTTTGTAGACCAGGTCAATCTCAAGTTCACAGAGATCCACCTGCCTCTGCCTCCAGGGTGCTGGAGTTAAAGGCACACTTGTGTTTCCTTCCAACTTTTACTGAAAGGTAAGAAGGCAGAGTCTTGCCTTGGCTTATACTTTACACTGTCAAGTAAAACAGCACTTGATAAATACATGATAAATACTTTTTCAATAAATATGTATTTGCTAAATCTAAAATTTTAAAAAAGATATTAGAAACAAAATCACCTGATATTTATATAACATTACCACTTAAAAACAGGTCTTTTAAGAATATCTGGGTGTGATTTGTTGTTATTTAATTTTTGTCTGGTCACTGTTTGAGAAGGCATAGAACCTATGTAGCCACAGCAGCCTTGAACTCATGATCCCCCTGCTTCAGCCTGAGTGTGCTATATGCATCTTTATAAAAAAGATGACAAGATGGTGAGTCCTTTACCTGATGTCCCCTTGACAAATTAAAAAAAAAAAGGGGGGGGGGAAATCTGTCCAGTACTACTAACTAAACTCCAGATTTTATTTGACTCTCACTAGCTTTCCCACTAAGGCGCTTTTTCTGTTCTAGGATCTAATCCAGGGTCCTCATTGCCTTTAACAAGCACACTTTTATTAGTTCATCTGTCAATCCAACAGCCCATGAGGAAAATATTATTCCCATTTCACCAAAGCCATGCAAGCTCCATGACGATTCAGACAGGTGCCATGCAAGCAGCCAGCATCAGAGCTGCTGTTCAAACTCAGAGGATCCTGAGGAGGAAATCATAGAAAGAAGGAAATGAAGAGGGCTTGACTGTTCTCCTGGATGAAGGAGGGGTGGAGGAGCCAGGGCAGGGTGGTACGGGAGGTACCAGGGCAGGGGTGTGGGGGGGGTACAATGACAGGGGGTGGGAGAGGTACCAAGGCAGGGAGGTAGGGGGGATACCTGGGCAGGGAGGGGAGGGGAGGTACCAGAGCAGGGAGGTGGGGAAGGTACCATGGTAGTTGAACAGCCATTGGTTTCTGTAACACTGAGTGTTTCACAAGGCTCCACTGTGATATTGGTTAAACACTTCAATTTTATGAATCACATTCATTCAAGGATAGGAAACCCTTTGGCCAAGAAAAAGATCAGGAATTGGACATCTTTTTCTTAATCCCAGGGAAGCCAGTTTGTTGAGAAGATACTCACCATTGACCTCTGGCCTATACACAAAGGCACATGCACATACACACATGCATTTTTACCTGTACACACCTTGAACACATACATGAAATCATACACACATACATACATATGCAAAGAATTTTGTTTTAAAATAGGGGCTAGAGAAGACCTGAGTTTTGTTCCCAGAACCTACATCAGATCTCCCCGGCACACGCCCACACACAGACACATGACTTAAAATGATAAAAATTGATGGGGTGATGGTACAGGCCTATAATTGCACCACTTGGGAGGCACAGTGGATCTCTCTGGGTTTGAGGCCAGCCTGGTCTACATATTGGATATCATAGTGATACCCTCTCTCAAAAACAACAATAATGAATCTTTAAGCAAAAAGAAAAACAGTAAAGTTGTATGAGATAACAGGGAAAGGGTGGTAAAGGATTCCTCAGTGCCTGACTGACGGTAAGATTAGATCTTAGTTAGACTAAGCAGATTAATGTAACTCCCACTTCTAGCATGCCTCTAAAATTTGTTTTGAGAAATCTATGAATTTTCAAAGAGAACAAGCAACAAGACAGAGCTAACCCTTTTAGACTTCAGAAAACATACTATGCCAGGGCTGGAGAGATGGCTCGGCAGTTAAGAGCACTAGCTGTTCTCCCAGAGGACCTGGGTTCAATTGTCAGCACACACATGGCAGCTCACAGCCGCCTTTAACTCCAGTTCCAGGGAATCTGACTCCCTGTAAAAAGGGCATCAAGCAGCCACGTGGTGAGAGACACATGCAGGCAAATGATCTATATACATAATATAAAACTTTTAAAAACACAATCCCAATAATCAAAATATGTGTGACTCACTCAAAACAAACAAATTCTCACGGTATAGAAGAAAGCAGCAAGTGCTAAATTAAGTAAAAGTCCCTGTGAAAAACTGCTTAATTAACACTCAGTGAGAACAGGGTTCCAATACAGAGAAAGATTAACTTAGGGCTGGTGTGTGGCTAAGTGGTGTGTGCATATCATGCATGAGGTCAGGAGTTCAATCTCCAACACCCAAACAAAACAAAATAAAAACAGAGATAGTAAGAACAGACCTTGAGGTGGAACTAATTAACACTGATAGCCTTAAAAACTAGAACAGAACAGTATTTACAAGGTTAGAGAAAAAAAATCTTACATGCTACTTTGTGAAATTTTTATGCAGCATTGGCCATATAAGGAATCCTTTTTAAAGCAAATTTACTTCATTTTTATTGACTCCAGAACTGCACTTAAAGCTATGAATAATGATCTGTGTATACAGAGTCAGCTACTCAGGAGAAGGGCCCAGTGGGATAGCTGGAGCCTAGGCATTCAAGGGCAGCCTAGACAACACAGCTCCAACTGTTCCTTCAAAACTATGTTTCTATTTCCCCCAGAACAAACCTGTATGCAAAGAGGAAAGCATGCCAGCAGAGGTACATGACTGTAATTGCAACACTATGTTCAAGGCCAGCCTGGTGTACAGTCTTCCAAGCTAGGGAGGCACACAACACCACTCTTATCTCAAACAAAACAACACGAAAATAGGGAGCTACGTAAGAGCTGAGGAAGAATAGTGAAATGGTGGATGTCTATAACTACACTACAGTTTATTATTTTAATTTGATTTCAGTTGGGATCTCATAGTCCTGGCTTCCCTTGACTCAGTTTATAAGGGGCTCATGCAAGCTAGGCAAGCACTCTACCAACTGGTGACAACCTACACTCCAGTCATGGAAATCGCTTCTAAAAATAAACACGGGGCTGGAGAAGAGAGAATGGCTTTGGTTTTTCTCCCTAGTATCTTTTATGTGTGTAAGTATAGTACACAGCCAATAGGAAACTATTCAATTATATGCATATACAGATACATGCTCATGCCATTAGTAAAGACTAATCTTTGTTTGTTTGTTTGGGTTTTTTGGTTTGTTTGTTTTTTAAGACAGGGTTTCTCTGTGTAGCCCTGGCTGCCCTGCAACTCACTCTGTAGACCAGGCTAGCCATGAACTCAGAGATCTACCTGCCTCTGCCTCCCAGGTGCTGAGATTAAAGGAGTGTGCCACCACCACTGGCTAATAGAAATCAATTTTCTTAAAAGTAGACAAGAAGACACACAGATAAATGGAAGCATGGATTAAAATAACTAATGAAGTGAAGCAAAAGCAAATATCCATGCCTCATAATTAAATTACTCATAAAGATAAAAGCTGTGTGCTAGGCACCTCCCTCACACTCTGTATACCCCCTCCCACCCTTCATATGTTTTATATGGCTTATTCCTTATAACAACTTACAATACACACTCTGGCCTTAATCTTACAAATGAGGAAATAAAGTAGCAAGTAAGTCACTGGGTCTTAACATATACTACATACAGGAGGCCAGAGCCACCACGGCCTGTAGAACCACTGTGCATGGAAATTACACTGATGGGAGCTGTCACAGGTGAAAATCTGGGGGGAAATTTTCAATATAAATTAGACAGTAAACCACTGTGCACATCCCAGTGAGGTGCAAACCCATCAGCCTATTTCTTGGACCCCCACTTCTAAAACTCAGAAACATGCCATTGATACAGACAGACAGCCATTCACTCTCATTTTATAAAAATGGATACTCTACAGTTGTAACATGAAAAAGCCAGCTGGACCTGGGCTCTGGTTTTCCCCTAATGTCTTTTACTTGCATAAGTACAATATATAGCCAATAGGAGGCTGTTCTATTAATCTTGCATGCCTGTGAAATCTCTATCAGGAGGCATAGCTTCTATACTGCCATTCTAAAAGAGGTCCTCACAGGCCTGACGAGGAAGGATGGAGAGAGATATCCTCATTCACACCCTGCCAAGGAGAGCCTGTGTCTGCCCACCCTGGGACAGTTGTAGCTTTCTGCTTCATATAGTCCAGCTGTCAGTGAGGTCAAGAGGAACTGCCAGCATTGCAGAAGGGGAGACAAGGCAGAGACGAAGGGAGAGGGGATGGAGACACAGGCAGAGGGAGGCAGAGGGGAGGCAGAGGGGAGGCAGAGGGAAGCAGAGGGAAGGCAGAGGGGAGGTAGAGGCAGAGGGGAGGCAGAGGG
>NW_021604632.1:8144802-8180680 GCF_004785775.1 Grammomys surdaster
GCAGAGGGGAGGCAGAGGGGAGGTAGAGGCAGAGGGGAGGCAGAGGGGAGGCAGGGGACAGGAGAGGCATGGCCTTTGTGTTTAGCAGGCAGGAGCTGCCCTGAGGCTGGGTTTTAGGAACAATTTGGGCATTCAGACATACTACCATAAAACATGTGCAAAGCAGTCTGGAATTAGACACGTATGGCTTTTTATTTTGTTTTTTTGGTTTTGTTTTTTGTTGTTGTTGTTGTTTTTTCGAGACAGGGTTTCTCTGTGTAGCCCTGGCTGTCCTGGAACTCACTCTGTAGACCAGGCTAGCCTCGAACTCTCAAACTCAGAAATCCGCCTGCCTCTGCCTCCCAAGTGCTGGGATTAAAGGCGTGCGCCACCACCGCCCGGCACGTATGGCTTTTTAAAAACATGGCTGGCACCTACTTCATAAGCCAGAACACAATGAAACAAAGGTACCTAAAACTAAACACAAAGCAAACAGAGGTCTACTGATATCCCAGAAGGGCTGGAGAGGTGGCTCAGGGGTTAAAAACTCACACTGTTCTTCCAGAGGACCTGGGTTCAATTTCCAGCACCCACACCAGTCACCTGTAACTCTACATTCTGGGAGCATCCAGTTCCTCTGAGCTTTCTATAAAAGCAGAGATGGTGGAAGTTAACCTGTCTATTTGCAGTGTACAGGGGATTTCAGGGTGATGTGGTCTGTGACCAGCAAGCTTCTCTACAAAAAAACCTTACTTTCTAAGAAAAGCACGTTTGCTGCTACTCAGAAAGCTATATGTGATTCTATGTAACAGTCCACAGGCACTAGCTTGCCATTCCTTCCTGCAGATGGGAAGGGCCAAACACAGGGATATGGTGGTTGTCCCGAGCACTGAGCAGGCTGACAAAGTGGCCTCTGGGAGTCCACATCTGCAGTTACTTTCACCCAAGAGGTTCATGGAAGCTGGCTCATTTCCCTCAGGCAGATCCCCAACTCCAGGAAGGAAGAAGTCAAGGGATGTCCCAGGCTTGCACTTCACCCTGCCATTCCTTGTACACAGTAAGATAACTAGGCAACATAAGCTACAGAAGGCTCAAGCCCCACACAGCTTCCTGAGACCTGAAATCCACGACACAGCCAACCAAGTAGAGTGCTACTCAGTCTGTCACAGGCAAATAACAGTCACAACAGCAAACTATGCACTGCATCTTAATGTCACACTTCCCCATCACAAACAGGCATCTATAAAATCATCCCTACGTCACTCCCAACTGTAATTACACTCCCCTATCTACAGTCTGTGGAAGCAAATGTCCACATCTTCTCCCACTGGCCCCAAAGTAAAGATACAAATGACCAAATGACCTGTTGTCACTGAAGACTTAACAGGCCTCAAAAACTTAAGAAAATAAATGTTTGCCCGACACCGTCTCAGTGAGACAGAAATAGGATGAAAATGATTTACTCTGTAACATGCCTTCCCTTGCTGAGTATAGGGAAACAGCCAAGGGCAGATAAATTCCTGGGTGTGGATGGGATCAAGTGTCTCCTTCTCATGGTGTCCATGCTGGAATGGTTTTAGCAGCATCTAGTGGGGACTTAACACTGGTCGGTGTCTTCACCCCTCAGAATGCTGGCGCCTTTCTCCACTCAGTTCTAAGGGCAAACTCAGTCTTTTCTCTTTCCCTAGTTGACAAACTCCCTAAACTAGGGTTATTGTTGTTGTTGTTGTTTTCCCAAATAGGTCATGCATAAATAAGACACCTAAGGCTCTTTGGGGGAATGGTAGGCATATCCCTATGAGTTTGAGGCTCATCCAGTCTACATGGTGAGTTCTAGACCTGCCAGTGCTACATAGTGAGACCTTGCCTCAAAAAAAACCACCACAGGACTGGGGACGCAGCTCAGTGGTTAATCATCTTGAGGATCTGGGTCCAGTTCTCAGCACCCACACTGGGTGGCTCATAAACTATAAATCTAGTTTGAGGAGCTAGCACACCCTCTTCTGGTCTCCAAGAACACCTGTATGTGTGTAGTGCATATAAGTGCCCTCAGGCACACACATGCACATAAAAACCAAATGAAATAAGTCTTTAGTTTAATCCAAATGAAATCCAATATTGATAAGGAGTTAATGAGAAAGCATACTTTAAATTTTTTTTCTGTACAAAGGAATATTTTGTTTGTCACTTCTATTTTCTGAGACAGAATCTCATGCATCCCAGGCTGACTCTGAACTTGTCATATGGCCAGGATGACCTTTGACTTCTGTTCATCCTACCTCCTTCTACCTCTGGGATTATATGCATACATCCCTAAATCTGTTTTATGAGGTGCTAAAGACTGAAGCCACAGGCTATCTCAGGCATGCTACCTAAATACTCTACCAATTGAGCGAAATCTCCAGACCCAAAGGACTATTTTAGGCATGCATGGGAACATGGAGGATGACCTTGGCTGTCCAGAATAAGCCAAAGAGGCCAAAGAAGATGGGTCAATGGAATAAGTAGTGAACTCAAATTCACACAAGTGCTGGTGACTTCTCTCAGTCCACTATATTGTGGCACAGAAGGCAATGTCCCAACTGCATCCTGCTTTAGTGCAGGCTGCTGCTGTGTGTCATCACTCACCTGTGCCATTGGCTAAGCCACTGCTGCTGGGATTCTTCACAGGTTGGCGGTGGCGGTTCCTAGCACCAGGGCTTTGTTCACTGGTTGCTGTGGCTGTCCTGGCTGAGCCACCTGAATGTCTGTGCGTCCTGGGGGTTCAGAGTATAAAGCAAACCGACATAAGTCACTGTGAGAAAGAAAGACGCTTCCCCTCTCTTGCTATTTATTAGAAACAGGACCTGTAGCCACTCCAAGCTCTTCACTTAACAGGAGCTGGCTCTCAGCAGAGACCCACGGAAGCTGCCTTTTTGGTAAAAGCCCAAAAGGCAGCTTTGTGCAAACTTTTCCACTTGAAGTAAACAAATCTGGAGCAAATCACCCCCACATCTGAAATAACTGGCAAATACCCTGTGACCATCACATTATTTTTATTGGGCCTAAGTGTTAGAAACAAACAAAAATCTCTGGACAGATGGTTGAAGAAATATTTCTCCCACTAGGTAAAAGGGCCCAAAAACATGCAAATCAACTTTCTCTATAGCTGGAAAGATAATTAGGCAGTAGAAGCAATGCATATGGCAGCACATCACACCTAGAGAAGATAACTCAACAGCTCCTGGGGAGTGAGAGACAATACAGAAGTGGACCTAACCCACAGAGATGGAAAGATCTAGCAGAAACCTATCTGACATTTTCTCAGAGCATAAAGCAAGGAGGGAAGTGTATTCTCCAGCTTGTTTTATAGCTTGCCTTCATTCCACTCGGTGAGAACTTCTAACTTCCAAGTTGCTTTAGCTCTTTCATTAACAGACATTCTCGGTATGCCCATAGTCATTTCATTTGCAATGACCAGATGGTTTAAATGCCACTTACTGAATGAAGACAAGTCTGTTTCTTTCCAGGAAAGGATTGAAAGGTTGAGAAAACAACTTACACCACAGGGCGTGGGGTGGAAGAACCATCAACAACAGAACAGATCACAGTGACCCCAGAGGAAAACTATATGCACTAAGCTACATCCCATGGCCTGGGCCCTATACTTTAAGGCACTGTTTCACTTAGCACAGCCACTCTGACAGTGGCTCTATTGCCTTCATTTACAGATATGTAAACAAACAACAGGAAGTTCTACAGAAGGGAAGCTTGGAACACAGTTCCACCAACCCCTCCTTCACACATTTTCTTAGCTGGAGAAGGGCTGTGGAATGGGTGGGCTTCTGTTGACTTTCTCTGGAGCTACTTTCCCCCAGCTAATGAGCAAGTGGCAAGACTTGGCCTCTAACAGAGAGTTTGCTGCTGGGAGGAACTCGGACCAGAGTCCCCTGTTGCTGAGAGTACCTCTCCAGCAGGCTGGGACTGGCAGACCAGCAGCACAAAGAACAGCTGGCTTTGTAAGGGGTTAGGAACTACCCCACCACATACTATCTCAGTAAAAGATTCTTTTCAGTTTCTTGGGTTTTTGAGATAGGGTTTCTTTGTACATCGTTGGCTGTCTTGGAACTTGTTCTGTAGACCAGGATGATCTTGAACTCAAGAGATCTACCTGCCTCTGCCTCCCAAGTGCTGGGATTAAGGGCATTCGACACTACTCCCACCCCCTGGCTTTCAGTAACAGATCCTTGTGACAAGATGGACATAAACCAAACACACTAATGGTGATTACCTTGGGAGCTGAGAATAAAGTGCTTTGGTTTTGGTGTTCTTAGATTTTTCTTTTCTTTTGTTTTTTGTTTTTGTTTTGTTTTGTTTTTCGAGACAGGGTTTCTCTGTGTAGTTCTGGCTGTCCTGGAACTCACTCTGTAGACCAGGCTGGCCTTGAACTCAGAAAGCCACCTGCCTCTGCCTCCCAAGTGCTGGATTAAAGGAGTGTGCTACCACTGCCCGGCTGTTCTTAGAGTTTTCTAGTTGCTTCTCAGAGTTTGTATATTTCTGATAAGGAAAAGAATCCATAGAAAGAACAGTTGTCCTTGGGGGAGTGTGTGTGTGTGTGTGTGTGTGTGTGTGCACTCGCACACGTGCGTGTGCAGAAGCAAATGTGGTGGTACACATCTATAATGCTAGCACTCAGGAAGCTGAGTCAGGAGGATTGCTGAGGGTTTGAGAACAGCCAGGATTACACAGCAAGAACCAGACCAAGAGCTAAAAAATGAAATTTTATTAAAAAAAAAAAAAAAAGCTGGTAATGGGGTCACACATCTTTAAGCCCAGCACTGAGGAAGCCGAGGTGGCAGCGGTCTATGATCTACAAAGGGAGGTCCAGGCAAGCCAAGGCTTTGTGGCAAAATCTTGTCTCAAAAACAAAACAAACAAATGCAGTGAAAGTGAGTGAGAACAAAGAGACAAGAGAGACTGAGAGGGAGACAGACGTCAGGCCCAGTGATCCCAGAATCCACACTACAGAAGCAAGTGTGCTCACCAGAAGCTGAGAGGACACGGCTTGGCCATCGAGGTAAGGCCCAGTTCAGACTTTCCTGTCCATCTTACTTTTCCTCACACTAATTTCACAAATCAAAAACTGTCAATCATACCTCAAAGAATTTCAAAGCCCCCATTGGTGGGAATAAATGTTAGTATTAAGTGCTTCACCACAAAAACAAAGAGCTCACACCAGCTCCGGAGGGAAAGGTGTCTGTCCAGTGTGGCTCAGTGGAGGCACGTGTTGAGGCCAGAGAGCCTGAGAGAGATGAAGTTGGTTAATGAGGGTTTATTCCTGCCAAGATTCTTCTTAGACAACAAAAGCCCTTCCTGGTTTGTAACCCGGTCCCTCATGGAGTGGAAGCAGCAAGCACACTGTCAGACACACAGACGTTGACAAACTCGGATTACTTCCGGAGCCAAGGTTACTTGTCATTTCTGTAGAGCAGCTGGATACGGATAACAGGGTGGGGCTCGTGGCTCTCCTGGCTCCTCCCTCCCTCTCTTCCACGAAAGGGCATGTGGTCAGAGTCAACAGAGAATACTTTCAGAAATGCTTAACCACTAATGATAGCAGCTTACCCTGAATGACAAACTGGAGCAGGGCCAGGATTAGCCCCAGAAATCAGGGGCAGCTGGGACCACTTTGCAGGAATTGCTGCCTCCCAGCTGAGCCAACTGCCACTCTCACCCCCACCACCACCAAACTAACACTCCTCTCTCTCTCTCTCTCTCTCTCTCTCTCTCTCCCTCTCTCCCTCTCTCCCTCTCTCCCTCTCTCCCTCTCTCCCTCCCCCTCCCCTCCCCCTCCCTTCTCCCCTCTCTTCTCTCCCTCCACCCTTCCCTCTTCCCTCTTCTTGCCCTTGTATTACCTTTAAAACAAGACCCTTACAGGGAAGACAAAGCCTTACCAATTGAGGGAAAATCTCTTCAGCAGTTTCCTCTCCTGGGTTGCTCACTGAACCCTTAAAAGATGTGACTGTGCCGTGATTACAGACTGGCTCACTCACTGAAACCACACACCACAGGCCGAAATAGCACTAGGACAAGCTCGAGGCAGCGAGCAGGAGACGAGCCGGCCTCTGCCACAGACAGCCTGGCTTCAGCTCTGCCAATGACTTCAGCCTTGGCTTCATCCTCCTCCACACTGTCAGGGCAAGAACTCTCTGTGAAGCCCCCTCCCCTCCACACACGTACGCCAGGCAATGAGGAGACAACTTAACCACCATGCCAGTCAGGCCAAACTCCACAATGGTTTCAAGCTGCCCAGTTACGGAAACTTAGCTCTGTTTCTGTCAAATCCTTCTTTGAATGTTGGTAATATCCTTACCTCAGTTCCTCCCTCAGGAACTGAAGCCACTGAGCAATGCCAATCAAGGCCAGAGCTTGGGATTCTCTCCACATTCCTCAAAGTGGTTCTGAAGCAGAGGAGGTCTCAAGCAACTACTCTTGGCTCTCATCTTGGTCCTGAAACTTTGTCTGAATCCTGACGACCACAGCCTTAGACGTCTTGAGACATCTTGTCTCATCCTTCTTATGAATTACTGAATTGTTCCTCAATTGTTACCTCTGACCGCCACCCTGACCCCAAGGAGCTGACACCACAGTGAAATACAGTAACCTGCAGGCTTGCTCCAACACACATGCACTGCAGGATATTTGAGCATACTGAGAACCCCAAAATTGTGTTATTTATTGAAAAAAAAAAAAGCCTGTTTCTAGTTGTACTGTGGCTCAGCCCTTAGCACACAAAGATCCAGCCACCTCTGCCTCCCAAGTACTGAGATTAAAGGTATGTCCATCTTCATAACTTAAAAATAATAGTGATAAAATAGTTTGTATATTTTAGTCACAGCAGAACTATCTCACTAACTGAAAAAAAAAAAGTTCTAAAGGGCAGGTAACTTGCAGAGGGAGAATGCCACATGTATACGAAGGCACTTTGATTGGACTGTGACTGAAGACAAGCCTTAGACCCACAAACATCTCTGTGGATGTAGAGATGCCGTAAGGCTGAGCGCTGCCTTAACTCAGATGCCAAGCATACTGCTCTATCTCAGTAGCAGACCTGGAACATGAAGTTCTTCCACCTTAGATCTGCCCATTGGTGCAGGAAAGAGAAGTTTAAGGAGCTAACAACTGATGACTTTCCTTCAATAAAACAAGCAGGCATTACAAGAGCCTGATACATGTATCCCATCTGTGTGATCAGAATCAATCACACTTGCCTGGGCACTAGAATCCAGAGGGTACCTGCCCACCATACTGTCCTCTCTGTAGGCTCTTGGCTGGTCAGTGTCTATTAATAGCAGCATGGGAAAAAAAGTTAAATGGAGCTGGGCCAGTTTCCAGTAAGAGAAGCAGCAAGAAATGGGCATTCAAAATAGAAGTAGAGAAGAGTAAAAAAGAAGAGAGAGAAGGGGGAAGGAGGGAGGGGGAGGGAGGTGAGGCAAGCGGTGACAGGAAAAGAAGCACCTCTACCATTCCAAGAGGCGTGTATAGGCAAGGCTATTCTACCATCTCCTTCTCAGAGCTCTTCAAATACCGACTTAAAAAAAGAAAGAAGGAAATGGAGGTGGATGGGTAGGTGAATCAAGGAAGACACGATCAGAGCTAAAGCAAGACCATCTGATCATTCCCAGGGTAATTTATGGCCCCACTCTGCGCCTTACCTCTAAGCTGCCAGCCTCAGAAATGACAGGGAAGGAAGACAACACTGCTGCCAAGTTCATTCTAATTACAGTAAGACAAATGACTGACTTTGCTCAGCCTGGAGCAGACAGCAATGCCCTCAATGACTGCTACTTTTCTGGACCGAGGTCTCCCTAAGAGAGAATTAATTGTCCCTCATCTACTCTAATTTCAGGTCCTATGTTGAGCTTCGATGATCAGAAAACCCCACTCTGCCAAACTCACAAGGCAGCTCAAGTTTGGAAGCCAGGAAATGAGTAGGCCTAGCATTGGAAGATGTAAGAAAGGCCCCAGGAAAGAGGGGGTAGCATGTGAGACTGTCAGAACCAGCACTAAATGACATGGGACACTTACACAGGAATCTGTCCTGTGGGCCATCAACCTCCACTAACACACAAGAGGAACCTGCAGGGACTGGTCTGCAGAGAGTTGGAACACCAAGCTGTCTGTCCAACCTCTCTTCCTACTGGAACTGGGTGTGTTGTAATCTGGCCTTCTGCTGCCTCCCTTGCTGACAGTTCTAATCCTGAAAATCCTGAACTGACTATTGACCAGGCCCTAGTATCTAGCCCTAGTATACTCCCTAGTATACCAGGGGGTTCTCTGTATCCAAGGTGTTCTTCTACCTCCACAGATTCAACCAACTAGAAATCAAAAAGAACTAGAGGCAGGGCATACATATTGAATGCAGACAGACTTTATTTTCTTATATTATTCCTTAAACTATTTGCATGGTCTTTAAAGGGTTTATGTAGATTGACTTAATGTACACGGGAAGATTTAGGTAGGCTACATGGTTACACCACTTTACCTGTGGGACTTGAGAGTCTGAGAATTGTAGCCTAGCAAGGATCAGGAAATCAGTCCCCAGGGCTAGTGAGAGGTACCTGTACTGGGGACCCAGCCAGTTATTTCTAACTGTTCTGACATGACAAGTTACAAAGGCAGACAAGCAGCAGGAGGGAGGGAAGAAAGGAATGGACACTCCCCCAGCTGCTGCTATGCTCTCCTACCCAAAAACCACAGGTCTCTGCTCATCTGCTTACCTGCATACTTTTCCTTGGATTCTCACCTGGACCCAAAGCCAAACCCTGAGTCTGACCGTGTGTGCTTCATCTAGTGCAAATCTGCTTTCAGCCACACACGCTGCATCCTAAGTCCTCTCCACTCCCACTGTGGCACTTTTGACTTGGAAGTTTGTATTTGGTTTTGCTTCTGTTAGTTTAACATCTGTCTTCAATAAAGTCCATGAAAGAGGAACCATGTCTGGTTTTGTGACTCTCCATAACCGGCACCTAATTTGACTTCATTGGAGGCAGTTAAGAAACAGAGGTCTGATGAATGAGAAAAGCAAGACTGGTCCAGAAGCATGCTCAAGCCTGTAATCTGTATACTTGTAGATGCTGGCCAACAGTCCCTCATTACCACCCCAACTCTTCAAATACTGAAACCTACCCACAAGGCACATATCGCTGCTAGGAAGATCACTGTGCCCAGGAGTCAGAGATGAAAATTCTAATGAGACAGAGAGACAGACACACACACACACAGAGAGAGAGAGAAAGAGAGAGAGAGAGAGAGAGAGAGAGAGAGAGAGAGAGAGAGTGTCTCTGCCAAAGGCTAGACTTCCCCACTGCTAGTTTTAGGTATTGTCCTCCACAAAGGCTGGCCGGAAACAGCATGGGAAATGATCAAGCATCGTAACTTACTTCATTAGATTTTCACGGTTTCCACATCAGCTCCTCGCCCTGGTTTGATTTTGCAGGTTTTTCTCTAACTGTAATTTTCTTTTTTAAAAATGTGTTTACTTATTTTATGTATTTGAGCACTCTGTTTTCATGCACACCAGAAGAAGGAATCAGATTACACTACAGAAGGTGGACTCAGGTCCTCTGCGGAGCAGCCAGGGCTCCTAACCACTGAGCCATCTCTAACCACTGAGCTGTCTCTCCAGCCCCCTCTAACAGTAAGGTCCTCTGCGGAGCAGCCAGGGCTCCTAACCACTGAGCCATCTCTAACCACTGAGCCGTCTCTCCAGCCCCTCTAACAGTGATCTTCAAGCAAAGCCTCCCACATGGCCAAAGGCAAGAACTAAGTGACTTACTATGGTAGGCACGATTTCTAAAATAATCTCTCTTCCCTTCCTCTCCCCTCCCCTCCTTTCCTCCCTTTTCCTTCTCCTTTCTTCCCCTCCCTTCCTTCCCTCCCCTCTTCCCTTCAATATACCTTACCCTGATGCCTAAAACCCGTGAGTGTGGCATGACCCACTGTGAGCAAACCACACCAGAAACACAGACACATTTACATCTTTCCACAATGTCAGTGACGTCGGCTCTGCCAGCTGTATTTCACCAAGCATTTCTTAATTTCACTTGATATTATGACCAGTCACAACCACAGGCTATTTAGTTTATTACAATCTTAATTACAAATATTAACTCTCCAATCACACATTACATTTTCAGTTTTCTCTTTCATTCTCCCTCTCTCTGTCTCTCTTTTTCCTTTCTGTCTCTCTCTCTCTTTCTCTCTCTCTCTCTCTCTCTCTCTGTGTGTGTGTGTGTGTGTGAGAGAGAGAGAGAGAGGGAGGAAGGGAGGGAGGGAGGGAGAGAGAGAGAGGCTCTCTTGAGGCAGACAGATAATAGAGTACAATGGGAAGTCTCTGTAGGAGCTAGATAAGTTTCATGAACACCTGTTTAGGTCTCAGAGGACCCACACACAAGTTGAGTGGCAGGCAGTCTGAGCGTTGGTCTGAAATGGGTTGTAGCAGAGACAGAAGGCAGAGCAACTGATATGGGGATAGGGGCAGAGACCCCATCATTTCCTGAAGAGGCTCATAGTGGGTGCTTAGGTGACAGATCAGGACACCTATAACCTGGCAGTCTTAGAGTGCTCCTTTAAATGGTTCAGGCCAGGAAGCTGCATGCTACACTGGCCTAGTATGCTTGCTAAGTTCACAAGCCTAATTTGTCCAACATAATTTTATTTTGTTTTGAGACAGTATCAAGTAGCCCAGGCTTGCCCCTCATTCCCTATGTGGCTAAGATTGGCCTTGAACTAAGAACCTCCCAAGTGTTAGGATTATGAGTTGGTTAGGGTTACTATTCCTATGATAAAACACATGACCAAAAGACAAGTTGGGGACAAGGGTTTATATGGCTCATACTTCTACATCACAGTTCATCCTCAAAGAAAGGACAGGACAGGAACTCAAGCAGGGCAGGAACCTGGAGCAGGACTGATGCAGAGGCCATGGAGAAGTGCTACTTACTGGCTTACTACCCACGGCTTGCTCAGCCTGCTTTCTTATAGAACCCAGGACCACCAGCCCAGGGATGGCACTACCCACAATGGGCTGGGCTCTCCCCAGTCATCACTATCTAAGAAAATGCCCTACAGCCAAATCTTCTGGAGGCATTTTCTGAATTGAGGTTCCATCCTCTCTGATGACTTTAGCTTATGTCAAGTTGATATAAAACTAGGCAGTATAAATTATAAGGATACAGCATTCTACCCAGCTTTCTGGCTAACTTTGATATTCACAGTGCTAATACTTTGTGTAAGTTATCAGCCTTTGCCTCACAGACACTAGTTGTTTCTTGTACAAACACTATGTAGAGCCATTCCACCTTAGTTTTTTGACTCAAAAAATGGGGCAAACTGTTCTTTTATAAAATGAAGAAACGGCTGGGCGGTGTTGGCCCACACCTTTAACACCACACCTTCCCAGCACTTGGGAAGCAGAAGCAGGTGGGTTTCTGAGTTCGAGGCCAGCCTGGTCTACAGAGTGAGTTCCAGGACAGCCAGGGCTATACAGAGAAACCCTGTCTCAAAAAACCAAAAATAAATAAATAAATGAATAAATAATAAATAAATAAATAAATAAATAAAATAAAATAAAATAAAATAAAATGAAGAAACACAATGCCCCATCTCTAAGAGAAAGGCTTTCTCCAGCATGTGACAGAAGAGAAAAATTAGAGACTCAGTACTCCAGAGAGCTGTCACATCATTCCTGGCCTAAGGACAGAAAGAGCCAAGAGGGAAGATACAAAGGTACCAATTCTCAAGCACACAGCTGTGTAGTTACATCAGTACAGTCCTTGCACAGTGCCCGTCTCACCCAGGTTCCCAGGGACCTCTTCTATTAAGGCATCTCTTTAGAATCCCTGCCCATCGCCAAGAGTCAACAGTGCAGAGACGGCTCCTCTGTGAGGCACATGCTTCCAAGGCCCAATAAACACTTGAGAATTTAGACAACTATACATGAGACTGTTTTTCAAAGGTTAGAAATATTCTTTTCTGGTAGATTCAGAGTACTGTCTTTACACATTCTTTCCTGAAACAAAACTTGATTACCTGGCAACTCATCTCTGAGTCTAGGGGTCAGCCTTATAAAAGCTGCAAGGATCTGAAAAGCGGAGTCTATGAAAAATTCAATATAAAAAAAAATATCAAGCATGGGAAGAAAGGAACCAGATGAAACAAGAGAAATGGGGTAAACTGTGAGATCCAAGGGACTCAACGTCTCGGAAACAACCAGAGAGCTTAAAAAACACAAGGTCCCCTTCACCCGTGCTCCTGCACCGTGCTCCTTCTCACACCTCAGAGCGAGGGTGCGAAGGAATGTAAACCAGTAGGCAAGACCCACCCTCAAGCCTTGGCAAATGAAGCACAGAAACACAAGGCTCTTTCAGCTCAGCAAACACTGAGTGAGCTGTGGCTACGTGCAGCAAGGCACTACCCCGGGCTCCACCTGGGACACAAAGACTAATGGGGTGCTTATAGCCAGCCTGGGCCCCGGCATTCAGCCTAGAGTCTCAGTCCACTTTCCCTGCATACCTCCTCCTGCAAAAACCCCCAGCAAACTAAGGAAGAAGAAAAAAATTCTTTCTGAGTCTCCAGCCCATCATTCTCTAAGTATAGAGAAAAATATTATGATTTAATTGAAAGTCCAATGGCCTCGGCTCAATCCCTGGAACCCATATTGGTGTTGGTGGAAGGAGATAACTTACTTCTGCAAATTGTCTGACCTCCACATGTAGACACACACACACACAGAGAGAGAGAGAGAGAGAGAGAGAGAGAGAGAGAGAGAGAGAGAGAGAGAGAGAGAGAGAGGGAGGAGAGAGAGAGAGAGAGAGGAGAGAGAGGAGGGAAAGTCATTTTCATTTTAAAGGAGAAACAAAAATAAGTATTTGTACCATATCCTACTTTGGATCTTCACTAATTTCTTTTTTTTCCGCTCTGTTATAAAAATAGTTCACCTTCAAAGGCCATTTGTAAGGACACCATGTAGATCCAATGCACAGAAATGCTACCAGTCATCAAAAACTCAAACGGAAAATGTGCACACGGCGAGCGCCTGAGCACTTCATGCTGTCCACACAGCCAGACTCAGAATGTGACATCCAGCTATCAAGTGAGTCAGAAACACTGTCAACTCACCAAGATTCTGGTTTGTTTGTCTGTTTGTTTTGGAGGCTTCTTTTGAGAAAGTTCTCTTTTTTATTTGAAATGGGTTCTCACTCTGAAAGACAGTATGGACTGGCTTGAAGTTCACTATCCTGTTTGGGCCCCCTAAAAAGTCAGGATTACAGGGGCACTCCTTCCCACTCCTGGATCTATCTTAGACTAAGCGTTCAGGGAAATCAAACAGGCAGGACAGACAGACAGGCTTTATGAAGCATAACGATGGAAATGAGTTCAAACAAACCAAGAATCACATGAAACATAAACAGGCCAACTGACTGCATAAACTACGAATGGTCACTGGTGGGTTTCTTTTGCTTTAAAATCAGGTAAATTCTTTCATAAGAAATAGCATGTAGGCCGAGTGGTGGTGGCGCACGCCTTTAATCCCAGCACTTGGGAGGCAGAGGCAGGAGGATTTCTGAGTTCGAGGCCAGCCTGGTCTACAGAGTGAGTTCCAGGACAGCCAGGGCTATACAGAGAAACCCTGTCTAGAAAAACAAAAAACAAAAAAAAAAAAAAAAGAAATAGTACGTAGAGTATAAAGACCCTTGGAAAAGGTTGATCTTAATGGGATGGGGGCATAAATGCCATGCAGGGTTGGTGAAACAGCTCTGGAGGTGAAGGCGCCTACTGCCTTGCCCGAGGACCTCAGTTTGATCCCTGGAGCCTACTAGTAGAACAAGGAACTAAGCCTGTAGGGGACACAATAAATAAATAAATAAATAAATAAATAAATAAATAAATAAATGTAAAAAAACAAAACAAAAACCCCACCTTTTTTTTTAATAAAGAAAACAATGCCAAGTAGATTAATGAGCAGCTGGAAGTAGACAGCGTCACTAATATAAAACTAAAGGATTTCTTATTCAATTTTAAAATTAGAAGCAGGAGAAATGGCTCAGCAGTTAAGGACACTGGAGATCTTCGTTCAGTTTCCAGAACCTACATCAAGCATCCCACACTACCTGCAAACCCAGTTTCAGAAGATCACAGGCATTTGCATACTTGTGGTACACAGACATATGCAGGTGCATACATACTGTAAACAAGAAAAGAGTTTTTACCAGCAATGCATCCTTTTTACAGGCTCTGGTGGACGAGTTGTGACTACTGTGACCTGACTGCCACCACAATCCAGACATGGAGCACCTCCACTGCCCGGGTGCCTACCACTGCTGACTAGATTTACCTCTGCCATGTAGCCTTTCTCAAGTGTTATGCAAGTCGAATCACAGAGAATGTAAATTTTTAGGTCTCATTTGTTATGTTTAACATAATACTTTTTAAAAAATGAGTTTCTACCAAGTTGTAATCTTTAAAAAAAAAAAAAAGTGTGGCTGTTTGTGCTACAGTATGTCTGTGTACCACATGTGTGTCCAGTGCCCATGGAGGCCAGGAGAGAGCATCACATCTTCTGGAACTGGAGTTGCAGATAGTTGTGAGCCTGCTGCTCGGGCTACATAGCTTTAAAGAGAAAGCAGAGGCTGGGGATGCAGCTCAGTGGTAGATAGTTTCCCAGCATTCAAGAGGGCCTGGGCTTCATCCCCAGCACCCAAGCCCCCCCAACACCCCCCCATACACACACTCTCGTTCACTTCCCCAGCATCACTCCTTCAATGTTCAATCCCTAGCCCGAAAGCTCCTAAAATCTCTGCTCAGAGACCAGTTTTCCATGATGCCTCTCTTGAATGGCCTATTATAATACTTTGTTCCACTTTAATGAAATACATTTGTAATTCTTTGCATAAATAAACTATTGAGGAGAGGTAATAAGACAAGGTCTTGCAAGGTACTCAAGCTGGCCTTACCCTCCCAAGCACTGGATTATAGCCATATGCTACCATTTAATTAAAATATTAAAGTTGAATAGAATTAGAAGAAAAAGGAATACTCTGAGACTCCCATAGAATGTGAGGCACAGAACATCTCTGAAAAGGACTAGGTCACAGTATTAAACCTGCAGGTGGCATGAGAGGGTTTGGGTGACTGTAATGTTGACAGAATGCTGGAGACAGATTCCAGAGTGAGGTGAACTAAAGAGGAAATAGAAAAATGGGAGGCACAAGGAATGTTGAAACCAGTATCTTCATTAAATTTCTAATAAAGTATACAAATTCATGAAACCATAAAGCAATATAACATTTAGGTTTTAGTTCTGTGGCAATCTTTATCTATTATAAAATGGGGGAGCCTCAAGTATAGAATTGGGTTAGCATGTGAAAGGAGTCGCTCCTTTTATGCTGTTAAGTTGGCTATCACAAAGACGGTCACTAAGCCAAACCCCAAATTACCACCTCCATTAACTGTGGTACTTTACAGGAGCTCTGTAGCTCCAAAGAACCCTGAAGGAAAAGTCTGACCTCATCACACCAGCCTCGAACAAGCACTCCAGCTTGTCTTACCATCCATGTTGTCTGCTTAGATCATCAGCAGTCAGCTCTGCTCTCATCTTTACACACACACCAAGCTGCCCACATTTTGCCTAAGGAGCCATTCCTCCAAGACCCACGTTCTTGTCACTGGATTCTCTCTAGACCCTTCCCTTTTAGCCACAGATTTCTTGAGCTCACAGGTCCTGCATTCTAAATTGTTGCCACATTTATCTCGGCCAAGAATACAGTGCCTGTGTCTCTGAAGTGAGGATGATGTTTCTCTCAGCCAGGCCTGCCTAGCACCAAAGCCAACACTCCGGGGAATGTGACACACACACCCTTTCTCTGTAGACAACACCACAGTTTGTGAGTCTGAGATCCCTCTAGCCCTCATCCTCCAGTCTCCTCCATGACTACATCTAGGTAATTTGACGTATTTTTTAGTCTCATCTCTATTCTACCACTGCTCAAGGCTAATCCTCGATGAGTTTTTTCAAGATAGGGTTTCTCTGTGTAGACCAGGCTGGCCTGGAACTCAGAGATCTACATGCCTTTGTCTCCCAGGTGCTGGGATTAAAGGCATGTGTCATGACCACCGGGTTATCTTCATTGACTATTTAAACAAACAAAAAACGAAGCCAATATATATTCTAGAATAGGAAGCCGGCATTTGAAACGATTATGTCCAAATGGTCTGAACTAGGTTTATTGCCTAGTCAGGATGGCCTGTTTTCATATGGAGACTTGCTTTGGTCCAGACTGTGGAAACTTAAAAGTATTAAGAGTCAGCCGGGTGGTGGCACATGCCTCTAACTCCGGCACTTGTGAGGCAGAGGGCAGGCAAGCAGAGCTTTGGGCCAGCCTGGTCTACAGAGTGAATTTCGGGACAGCTGGAGCTACACAGTGAGACCCTGCCTTAGGGGGAAAAAGTGTAAATTTCTACAGGGAGCAGAAATCCTATCAGCTGCTTCTGATTTAGTGTTAAATGTACTGGGTCGGACATATCCATGTAGCTCCCCTCCCCCAGCGGCTGGAAGACTCCCAGCCTCCCTTTCGGGAAAGTTCTGTGTAATATAGGCTGCACTGCTGAGAAGCCAATGCTAACTGTAGCTTTATTCATAGTTAGCAAAACTTAGGATCAACTAAAGTATGCTTCAGTAAGTGAACAGATAAATCAAACGTGCTGGATGCAAACACTGGACTACTATTCAGTATTCAACAGAAATCAACTCTGAGTCAATGAAACGAGTGTGAAAGCAGCTCCGCAGCGCACAGAATTCCAGGAAAGGAAAACATAAAGAGATTAAGAGACCAGTGCCAGAGTCAGGGAGTGCAGGAGAGCTGACTAAATGAAACACAGGGCAAACGCGACCCTACATGAGGCGGTAACAGTGGATACACACCACGAGTTTGTCAAACCCACAGAATGGACACCACCAGCCAGAGCCCGAGAATAAACAATGGCCTCTGAGAGAGAACAATGTGTCACCAACCTCCCCTCAAACATAGGCTGATCGTGGGCTGCAGAGGTGTATGAGGACTCCTAGGTTCCTGTTCTACTTTGCTGTGAACCTAAAATGGCTCTTACAAAAGTAAAACAGACAAAAGCAGGTACTTTTGGATTAGGGCTGCTACGGCAATCACTCCCATGTAGTACGACCAAAGGACTCCTGTCCCTGAGTAAGCCAAGCTCTCTTATTTCCCTACCTCTGTCCATGCAGAACGCTCTGCTTATAGGGATGCCCCTGACCTCCACTTCACTAGCTCAGCAAACTCTTTCAAAGCATCTTTAAATGCTCCACTCTTGGCTAGGCAAACACTAGCACATCAATAGTGCTGGTGTACATACACTAGCACTTGGGTATGTACATACTATGGGTATGCTGGTGTATGAGCACTTGGGTGTGTACACACTAGCACTTGTGGTTGTTGTCCAGTGTCTTGCTAGAGTTCTTGGTATCAGGTATAGCATCTTTCCATCTTTTTGTCACTATGACTACTGTGAGCCTGGCTTTCCTTACTCTTAGTTCTACTCAGCTTTCTGGGCCACACCACCACTCCCTTGGCTCTTATCCTACAGAGGACATGCCAAATGCTAGCTATAAAATAAACAGATATGAGTAAGTAAATGTACACTGTCACTTTTATTAAAAGATAATCAGTGCATCAATGTGCAGATTTAGATGGTACTAGTCTCCATAATTACTTTTGAAAATGCCCCAAATGCTTGTCCACAGTCTCAACAGCTCAGAAGACAGCCTGAAGGCTCCCTGGGAGCAGGGACTGTGTCAGTCACCACTGAATGATGAAATGCATTTACACGTATTCCTTTCTTCTTTCCAGCATCACTAATGAGAATGAGACTATAGCCAGATTTTTAAGGGAAGCATAAAGGTACTAAACTCTATTTCATCTCAGGCTGACAGAGTAACATCTCCAAGTCGGCTTTGGTCATCTCCACGGAAGAAGGAGTGGCAGTAGCCAGCAGTGACTGGAAGAATGGCTCAGGTCCCAGAGTCCCTCTCTCCCTGTCAGCTTTGCTCCCTCATTCTCCCTTGGCTCTCCCAGGGCTTCCCAGCAGACTCACACCCGGCTGAGTTTATTTGTCTTTCCTTTCTGGGATCCGCTGTCTGCAGACACAGCCCAGGAGCTATTCAGAGCTCACCAGAGACTCTGGGCTGTACAGGCTTCCCAGAATACAGCTCTTTCCAATCTTGGGGGAGGGGGGTTACTAACGCCAAGTCAAGGGAGCTAATAAATCTAAGAGGTTTTCGTCATAGCAGGACAAAAAAGAAAGGTCACAGAGGGAGACAGAAAACCATTACAAGGATGTCCTAAAACGGTCATAGTAAGAATGTCACTGGGAAGAACATGGTCAAAAGCAGATTTAAACTAATGCTAGCTGGAGAGACCTGAGGAAATTCCAGGCCTTAGAATCTTCATCCCCCACACATGCACAGCACATATGAAGTGCTGACAGTATACCTTAGTGCTAGAGTATCTGCCTGACATGAGCAAGGCTCTAGGTGCAGCTCCCAGCATCAGAAAACATTCAAATCCACTATATTCAAAATAAACTGATATATACATGACAAAGGAAAATAAACTGAGCCCACATAGCCAGCTTCTTAACCCAAGAGCCCTTGTAGAAACCTTTGAATGAAAAGCTCCACCAGGCCTAATGACACAGGCCTGTAAAACCAACTACTCGAGAGGCTAAGGCAGAAGAATCACAAGTTCAAGGCCAGCCTGGGCTACAAAAGTGAATTGAAGGTCAACCTAGACAACTTAGGTGTCTGGGGTACATATAGACCAACAGCATAGCACCTGCCTATAGTACGTAAGACATTTAATTCCATCCCTAGCACTGTGGGGAAGAACCAATAACTTTATGAATCTAAAAGTAAATAAAGACAGGCTTCCTTTTTGCTGATTCTTTTCCTTATCTATAAAACCTTCCCAGAGGTTCCGGCTAGAGCCAACGCTCACATGGAAGGGCCCACAAGGTTGGGCTAGTAGGAAAAAGAGCCCCACACAGTACACTGGCTGGGAAGGAAAAGGCCCCACACAGACAGTACACTGGCTGGGTTCCCTCCCACCACTCACCTCATACAACAGAGAGGAAGAAAGAAAAAGAGAGGATCACAGGTGATCCAGAAACAGCATACCACAAAGGAACCCAGACACCCTTGGCTTTTGTATTCCAGACTGGAGTTTCACGACCATTTCTAATCTCTAGGAGACCCTAAGGAACGCTGCCAGCACCAGTGTCGCCCCTTCTACTCAGTTCCTCTTTCCTTTGCACACATTCCACTGGGTCTCCTTAGTTCCTAGGATTGGTGGCACTGTCCTGAACATGTAGACAAAGGAAAAACTCCCAGTCCACACTGCTCAATCTGGCCCTGCCATGCTGGTTTCCTCTTGCATATATGTGCCTGCTCCATGAAACTCTCTCACATCACTACGACTGAACTCACTATAAAGAGAGAGGACCCTGTATGATGGTGCACAGTACCAAGGACAGGGGAGTCCTTCCCGACCTGAGCCGACATGTGTCCAAAACCAGCCTCATTCCAGCAACAGAAACAAACCATGAATGTCCTTACATGCTCTCTTCAGGCATTCACCATACACCAGCTCCTCCAAGGGCATGGAACTCTGCATATACAATGCATGCCAATGGGCACAAGCCTGCGGGCAACTGATACTTGTTTTTTCCCTAAGCAGATATGGGATGGCTGTGACCAATCCTCTCAGACCTCAAGATTAAGGATGTTACCTGGAGGGGGTGGGTTTTTACCTGGACCCTAAGTCCCACACTGACCTCTCAGGTTGTAAGATAGCAGGGTGTCCTAAGAGGCCAGCATGGAGCATCCCCTAGAACTACTCTGCCAGATTACACATGTAAACCAGGCAGAACAGACGTAAGTAATTATTATAGAACCTTTGAGAATCTGGAGTCTGTCCTCAAGAACCCATTATATTATAAAATATATCCACAAACATAGAAAAATGTTAAACATATTTACAGAAAAAGAGGAACATCAGGAATTAGCACACAGGCTAATAAACAGCGTGGCCTTAGACATACTTCTTTTGTAGCCTTTCACTATTATTCCTGTCTCCTGTGTCCAAAATCAACAATTCTCTTGATTTCAAGATTATTTGTTCTCATCCATTTTATTTCTTTTGTTTTGTCTTTATTGAAAGACAGTCTCCCTATATTTCTCAGGCTAGCCTCAAACTTCTGGGTCTCGTGATCGTCCTATTGCAGCCTTCCAAGGAGAAGGGACTACAACAAGTACATGTCATAGAATCCCACTTTTCATAACCAATTTTTTATACTTTTATCTATAAAGGTATCAATTAAAAAGGTATTTGTCAGGCTTGGTGAGATGGCTCAGCAAATTAAGGTCCTTGTTACCAAGCCTGGTAGCCTGAGTTGGATCCCCAGAACTGATCTGTTGGGACTCAAACAAATTATCCTCTGACCTCCATATGAGAACTGGACACTCACACAACACACACAAAATATATAGATAAACAAATAAATATGTTTGGTTTTTTTTTTTTTTTGGTTTTTTTGAGACAGGGTTTCTCTGTGTAGTCCTGGCTGTCCTGGAACTCACTCTGTAGACCAGGCTGGCCCGGAACTCAGAAATCCGCCTTCCTCTGCCTCCCAAGTGCTGGGATTAAAGGCGTGCTCCACCACCACCTGGCTATAAATATGTATTTTTATTAAAAGGATATTGTTAATCTAGATGTGGTGAACACATGTCTATAGTTTCAGCAGTTGGGAGGTAAAAGGATCAGGAGTTCAAGGCCAGCCTGGGATAGATGAGTTCCCATCCCAAAAGAAAGAAAAAGGAGAGATTACAGAATCTAATAAAATACCTCTTCTCTTTTTAAAGATACATATATGTCCATGTGTGCAGGTGCACATGCACAGGTACATACATATAACAGCCAGAGAATAACTCCCAACATCTTCTCCAGGAATGCTTTCTGCCACCATTAAAACAGTCTTCCACTGATGTCCATCAAGTGGGCTAGGCTGGCTGGTCGCCATGCTCAGAGACCTCCTGCTGCAGCTCGCTCTCCACTATCACCATCACTGAGATTACAAGTAACACCGAGCCCAGAATTTTCATGAGGGTGCTGAGTTTGAACTCATGTCCTCATGTTTGCAAGGCTCATGCTTGATTGAGTCATCCTTTGAGCCTCAAATTAAGTGGGATCAGTACATTTGACCCAAAGTTGCCAAGTCCAGCTAAGAAAACCAAGAAAGTAGTTAGGAAGCACTAAAGCAGAGAAAGCATTTTTGTAGGGGAAAGATGCTGAGGTGTCCCTGCTTGAGCTAGTTACCACTGAAGAAATTCTGTTCCCTTCAGTTCTGGACTATTCTTTTGTTGACACAATACTTGCCAAGCATATTACAGGTCCTAATCCTGCAAGACCTAACTATATATTACATCCCACAAGCCACCTAGCATAGCAAGTCCCAGAAAATGTGACCGGTCTCCAGTGTGAGGCGATCCTTTGTACACACACAACAGAACGAGAACAGGGAAACAGATCTCAGCTTCTAGTGAAACCAGGGTCTCAAAGGGCAAATATCCAAATGTCCACTTGCTCTTGCATTCCGTAAGTTCTGCTCACCTTAAAGCCATAAACAAACCAATTCAGAAGCTGACTTCTGCTCTCAAGGGGATCTGTCAGATGCTGTGGGTGCCAGCTAGAGCACAACTCTGTTTCCCAAAAGCGTTATTCTGTACCCTCTGAGACGTGCATGGGAAGATTTCTAACAATTTGCCCACTGCAAGAAGATAATATTCATAACTACATTCATATGATTCTCTTCCTGAAAATGTCTGGGGATTTTGTACATTACACACTAAACACACTAAACACATCCTCTTTCTTCTCACTTCTTCCTCCTCCTTCATCATCTCTCCAGTACATTTAAAACCATTCTCTTGCCTAGGAATTCAGTTGCCATGGAAATGAGTTTAGAGCACTGATACAGGTTATAAGGAGGAATAATAAGCAGAATTACATCATCCACAATAGGACTAACAAGTATGAATGAGCTCAGACCCTCAGCATAGAAAATGTTACCAACATGCCAAAGGAAACCATCAGCCACCCCCAAAACAGAAATGCAGTCAGAAAAATCCTACATCCAAAGAAGCATGTACTGCAGGCACTGTGACTACCACAGCCCCTGACAGATAAGAGAAGGTCATGGTCTGTTCAACAGGTCTCCCTTACCCATGAGGCCAACCTCCCTGCCCCAGTCATTGTCAGTGAGTGCTGTGCTCCCTCCAGAATGCCTTAGCACACTGAAGCAGTGAAAGAGAATTTCCAAGTTTCTGAACGCATGGTTCCTTGCCACTAGCTAGTGTATTTTCCATAACTTCAGGGCTGTCTCACCAACAAGGGGTACTTACCGGGATCTGCCACCAAAGCAGTTTGTACTGGGGGGCTGGTGCCGGGTCTCTGGAGCTATAGCAGTCCCACTGGATTCTCTTGAAGGTGGCTGTGATCCTGGAGAACGGATCAATCACAAGAAAGGATAGAAATGCTGAGAGACTTAGCCCTTGTTTGAGAGCTACCCACCAAGCAGAGAATTCCCTCTGTAGTTTAGGAGTTACCCACCATGATGGGACAGGGACATCTTAGCAGCTGTAGCCACTGGTACAAAGAATAGGGATGATCATCTGAGATCACACAGTTGGAACTCAAACTTGGGAAACAGTGTCTCTTCTCTAAGACATTCAAGAACATCCCAGATGCTAACACACAGCCCTGTCTATCCATCAGATGAACTCCAGCCTCTCAAAGGTGGGGGCCAAGTGAGTGCTTGGAATGAGGACATTGTTTACAATGCAAACAGAGTTTGTAAAGCCAAAGTAGATTATGTCACCCTTTACCTAAAAGGCCCTCCAAACAGCTAGGTGAAGCTAAGACAAGATATCGTAGTAAGGCAGCTTGGGTGACAGTGAGTTCAAAGCCAGCCTGAGCTATACAGTAAGATCTTATCTAAAAAAAATTATGCATATTTGGAGCTGGCAAGATAATTCAGTGGTTAAAAGTAATTGCTGCTTACAGAAGACAAGAGTTCCGTTCCCAGCACCCACTTTAAGTGGCTCACAACCATCTGTAATTCAAGCTCCAGAGTCTTTCCTTCTGGACTCTGGGGACACCCACATATATGTGGCATACACACATATACACCACAAAAAAATAGAATAAATCTTTTAAAATTACATATATATGTATAACATAAAGGTAGATGTGAAAGTCTGAAAACCAAGAGAACTAGCTAGAAAAATACTAAGGAGAAGGTGGAAGAGCACAGGTGGAATACACATAGAGTAAATCAGACATCCCTATACAATGGCCTATGTAACCAGTGCTGTGAACACACACACACACACACACACACACACACACACACACGGAGAGATAGCACTGCCACAGTAGTTATGGCACTCATCACCAAGCCTGACAACCTGGATCCAATCCCCAGATCCCTGAGAAAGAGTCAATTCTCACAAGTTGTCCTCTGACCTCCTCCACACATTTGCCACACACAATAAACATTTTAACAAAACATTTTAAAGAAAGGACAGCCAGACTTGTTACACAGAGAAACTCTGTCTTGAAAGAAACAAAACAACAACAAAAACCTCAAAACAAAAAAGACACACCAAAAGTACTCTAATCAAAGCACAGCCTGATACAGGGTCCTTTTTGGTAAGACTTATTCACTTATTTATTTGCCTGCATGTGTGCCTGTGCACCGCATGTGTGCCTAATGCGGTGGAGGTAAGAAGAAGGTGGCGGATTCCCTGGAACTGGAGATACAGATAGTTATAAGCTGCCATGTGGATGTTGGGAACCAAAGGCAAGTTCTCTACAAGAACAACCAGTTTAACTGCTTTAACTGCTGAGCCGTCTCTCCAGACCCAGAGTAGAGACTTCTCAACAGCTAAGTCCTTTCCAACCTCTGAGACTACACCTTGCCTTTGAATGAAGAGCTCCTGCATCACCCCAAGGCTACAGAATGTGTATTTAGCCTGAGAAGCTCCATCTTACAAAACATTGTAAGACGCTACATTACAAAGCTTACCTAACAAAACACTGAATGAGAAAAAGGAGAGACAAACAACCCAGACCTTAGACTCCATGATTAATTTCCTGCTAGATCCGGAAGTGACTAACTTCAGACTAGATCAAATGGAACAAACTAGCAACACTCTACACCCTCAGTCTGAGCAGGAGGCACTACCCCTGCTTCAGCTTGTCCCTTTTTGCTAGTTTGTGTCTCCACAAGGATACCCAGTTCCAACTCCAGCTCCTAAGAGCACACCCCAGCTCCCCAGAGGATTTGACTGGAATCACATTGTTAAAGAGGGTTTACTTCCAAGGCCCATATGGGGTGAAAAGATGCTTTTCTCTGCCTTCAATCCAAACAGTCACACACAGAGCTGTGACATTTATCTTGGTCCTTGAGAACCATGTCACCTTTTGATCTGGGAGACTAACAGGAGGCAGGGCTAGCACGAAGGAAGACAGGGCTGCTGAAGAGTCTCTAAGCAAGATGCCTAGCAGAGAACCAAGCCCCTAGCATCACTGCCCAGCCACCCTGTCCTGGCACAGCCTGGGGAGCAGGGCGGCACTCACCGTCTGTCACTGCACTGCCATTAGGCACACTTCCCAGATCAACAGTTGGCCCATCCAGGAAAATTGTCAGCTCTCCTCCCGAGACAACACTGCCTTTGTTCTCTGTCTGCAGGTTCAGGGTCAGTTGAGTGTTCTCCACTGTTAGATACAAAATGTAACATGGACAGATTAAGTCAGTGCACAAGTTAGGATTCTTTAAACTAGAGGCCTCCATTTCCCCCACTCTGGCTTCCCAGGCAGGGCTTCCCTGCCCTTTCCACTGTGTCTTGTAAACTGAAAAGCAGCGTGGGGTGGGATGTACTGAGAGGTGAGGCCGGGCATGGTGTGCAGGTGGGAACCCACAAGACACTACTAGCTACAGCATCTTTTTTTTTTCAATTGAAATAAGAAGTTTAATTTAAAATAATGTATCCAAAATATAATCATTGTAAGACAATAGTTAGATTATTTGACATTGCTTTTATGGAAATTCAGAATGTATTTCACAGTTACAGTACATCGGAGAGTACCAAAAGACACTAGTAGCCCTTGGCTGCAGTGTCCGAAGTCCAGCCCTGTCTCCCCCTGACATTCATTTCCATCTTCACATCTATAACTTTTTTCACAGTTGAATATGAAAGCTTGTAGCACCTTTCCAGCAAATCCATAGCAGCTCACTCATTTGCAATTTGAATTTGAGCACAAAGAGGAGTTCTAGGCTGAGGCAAGCTTAAAGTCGGCCTGGACTTGACAGCAAGCTCAAGGCTAGCCCAGGCAACGTGGTAAGACTCTGTGTCAGCAAAACAAACAAACAAACAAACAAACAAACCCAACAGTAACAAAATACAAAACATACACACACACAAATAGGGTTGTCAAGCTTGGCACTAAAATGTCTCTGCTTGACATAAAAAACCCTGAATGAAATCCCTAGCTCTACAAAAGAAATAAGAGGGGCTAGGGGAGGGCAGAATAAATCACTGTGAGAGAGAGAGGCTAGCTGCATTTCTTCCTCCTCGAGATAACAGCTGACGCCGGCTGGCTGAGGTCTTCTCCTTCTCTCACTTTATCCCCCTTTCAAGCACATTTTCCATTTTTTATTGCCACTCTTAAAATGTTATGATGAAGGCTGAGGCATTTCTTGTGAAAACCAAAGCTACAATCTCTTCTTGAAACCATCAAAATAGTGGTCAGTCCATTTTTATTATATATATGTATGTATGTATATATATACATATATATGTATATATATACATGTATATATATTTTTCCCCTTGCCCATAATTTCTTTTTTATATACCTTGACAGATAACACAAGAATGCAAAGTTAGAGGTAGTTTTGTTTATAAAGATAGATGAAAACCAAATCTAGAGTCAGCAAAAATAAAGTACTGAATGTAACACATTTTACTTCAGGAATCAGTGATGAACAACTTAACAGAGACAAGTCAGTGTTAGCTATAGCTTTTTTTTTTAAAGATTTATTTATTTATTTATTTAATTTATTATATATAAGTACACTATAGCTGTCTTCAGACACACCAGAAGAGAGCATCAGATCTTATTACAGATGGTTGTGAGCCACCATGTGGTTGCTGGGATTTAAACTCAGGACTTCTGGAAGAGCAGTCAGTCCTCTTAACCACTGAGCCATCTGCACTGACTGGTCTTCCAGAGGTCCTGAGTTCAATTCCCAGCAACCATATGGTGGCTCACAACCATCTGTAATGGGATTTGGTACCCTCTTCTAGCTACAGCATCTTTACATCAATGGTTTATGTGCTTCCAAGGGAACAACGCTACTGACAGGGCACAGAAAACAGTGGGATCAAGCTGTACTCCTACACTCACACCCCCCAGCTCTAGCTGCCCTGAGTCTGGCCACACTCACAGCTTCCAATCAGTATCTACCTACAATGAACACCAGTTCTCTCCAGTCTGGTCCCGTCAGGAACTGGAACCTCCATCTTAAGGTCTTTTGATAGTTACAAAGAGAGATCCAGCAGGCAGATGTGCACAGGTTTGGGAAGATCCAGTCTCATGCTAGATTCTCCCTCCTCACCGCCCTGCACCCCACCCAGTACTCCATTCCGTGCGTTAGTGGTGGTTACATTACTATATGCTATCAGTGGTTCTCAACCTGCCTAATATGACCCTTTAACACAGTTCCCCATGTTGTGGTGACCCCCCGACCATAAAATTATTTTCATTACTACTTACGTCATAGTTATAATTTTGCTACTGTTACGAATCATGATATAACTATCTGCTGTTATAAATCATGATAGAAACATCTGTTTTCTGATTGTCTTAGGTGACCACTATGAAGGGGTCATTAAAACTCTGCCGGGCGCCCCCCCCCCGCCCCAGGTCTCAACCCACAGGCTGAGAACCACTGCTCTCAATCAAGGTAGTCTATGGATAAAGAGTTTCCACAAACACTAAAGTAAATTTGAACACTTTCTGGGCATCCTTCTCAGGATGGGAGAAAAAGAAAAGTCAGCTTCCAATTTAAAGCAGGCACAGCCTTTGTGAATTTAACAGAAGGGCTGGAGAGAGTCCAGCAGTTAGGAACATGTACTACTTGTCTATAGAACCTGAGTTCCTCTCCTACCAATCACATCTGGCCACTCAAACTACTATAGGCTCCAGCTTCAGAGGATCCAACACCCTCTCCTGTCTCCAAGGGCAGCCAACACCCACACCTAGTCACAAACATATACACACAATTTATAGAAAAACCAACCCGGGGGTGGAGAGACAGATGGTCAGAGGTTAAAAGCACTGGCTGCTCATATAGATGATCTGGGTTCAGTTCCCAGCACCCACATGACAACTCATGACCTTCTGTAACTCCAGTTTCAGGGAACATGACTGGTTCAGTGTTTAAGAGCACTAGCTGATCTCCACAGGTCCTGGGTTCAATTCCTAGCACCTACATGGCAGCTTACAACCTTCTGTAACTTCAGTCCCATGGGATCCAGTGCCCTCTTCTGGTGTACAAAGAAAATACTCATAGGGCCTAACCAAAAGACAAGCAATTCCAGGGTCTCTGAAGTAAGAGAGGGAACAGTGTTCAGGACTTCCAGGCCCCTCAAGGTACCCCACCCTCCCCTTAATCTGTGCCCTGTGCTGGGTCTCTTAGGGTCCTTTTTGCATCTGTCTCTATCTTTGGTTAGTCTCATTGAGAAATTTATTGAATTTTCCATGTTTCTATAAAATAGCAATGGGAATTTAGAAACTCTGATAGCCAAGGGGGTAGAAGGCTTTGACCTACCAGTACTATTTCAGGAACGTGAGTACACCGCCTGGGCTCAGACCATCTAGCCTCAATGCAGCCCTCGCATGACCACAGCCCAAGAAGTATGGAGGCTTGAGACATCCCTGACCATGCTGCTCCTAAATCCTGACCCTGAAACTGTGAAACAAGCCGGGCATGGTGGTACACACAAGAATCCCGGTGCCCAGAAGGGAGAGGCAGGCAGGTTCTCTGAACTTGAGAAACACCTACAGGGCAAGTACCAGGACAGCCAGGGCTACACAAAGAAACCCTGCCTTGAAAAAGCAGTAAAAGAAAGGAAAGGGCCAGGCAGTGGTAGCGCACGCCTTTAATCCCGGCACTTGGGAGGCAGAGGCAGGCGGATTTCTGAGTTCGAGGCCAGCCTGGTCTACAGAGTGAGTTCCAAGACAGCCAGGGCTATACGGAGAAACCCTGTCTCAAAAAAACAAAAAAACCAAAAAACAAACAAAAAAAAAAAAAAAGGAAAGGAAGGGAAGAAAAGGGAAGAAAAGGGAAGGAAAAGGAATAGAATGAAATGATTCATGGTTTTGCTTTGTTTGTTTGTTTTTTTGGGGGGGGCACTGCTGTTTTCTAATGTGGTTGATTTAAATATCTACAACAGGCAGCATGGGGGCTGGGCAGGCAGTGCGGTCATGTCCAATCTCAATGCTGCTGCCAAAGGACTGACTCTGCAAATCACAACTTACTGAACTTCGGCACTGGTTCCCTCTGTAGCAAAACAGAAGAATCACTGCACATTCTGCGGAGGACACTCGTGAAGATTGGGATGGCACCTAGGAAGTTCCTAAGCTGCCATTTTTACTGCCTATCTTGACCTTCATGTCCGAAGGCTAAAATGTGCAGCTTCTCCCTAACCTAGCCCGGGATTAACTTTCTTGTAGTCACTAGACCTTTCTCTAGGACTTCTTTAGGTTGCAGCAGCAAACTCCTTAAAACCTTCCAGGCCATATAACCATGACAAGAGAACCGAGGGCATACAGACAGCAGCCAAGCAAGGCTAGGCTGGAGCCACCATGGCCAGCTCCTCTAAGAACACACTTGGAAGATGTGTGACAGACTATCTGCAGGGATTCTCAAGTGGTTTTTATAGAAGAGACAATTTTCCAGAAGGAAAAAAAAAAAGTCCTAATAGCTTCCAATTACCTTTAAATAATTCAGACAAAGAAATGCACACAGGAAGCTGGGAGACAGCTGAGGACCAGCATGGGATTCCCCACGCACAAGCATGAGGACTTGAGTGGAATTCCCCACACCCACCAAAAAAAAAAAAAGCTAGATACGCGGGCTTAGTGGTTTAAGGAGCACAGGCTGTTCCTGCAGAGGACCTGGGTTCAATTCTCAGCACCTTCATGCCAGCTCACAACTGTCTTATACTCCAATTCCCATGGTTCCAACACCCTCTTCTGGCCTCCAAGGGCACCAGGTATTCACATGGTACACAACACACTTACATCCAGGCAAAACACTCAAACACATAAACAAAAATAATAGTCATATTAAAAGAAGAAAGCTTTCTAGGCCCTGATATGGCTGCACGCCTGTCACCCCAGCACTGCCAGATGTGGATGCAAGTGGATGACCATGGTTTGCTGGCTACCAGCCTAGCTGCAGACTCAGTGAAACTCAGTCTCAGAGGAATGAAGTAGGGACTGACGGAGCAGAACACCTGACGTCCTCCTCTGGCTCCCCTACACACCCTCACATGCACCATGCACAGGCACATCGCACACAAATGCACCACATACAGAGAAGATGAAATGTCACTGTGATGTCAGGTGGAGGCTGCTACTAGGTGACTCCTCACCCTTCTGATTCTATATATTTATGAATTTCATAATGAGCAGTAGGAAAAGTTTTTTTTTAATTGGCAAAGCTATTAAAAATTTAAACCAGTGAGAACAGAACACCCCATTATTTTCTAAAAATAATAATAAAAAAACCCCTGAGCCATGGGAGACTTACAATGTATAATGGGACTAAAGAAACCATTAGCTAATTGAGTGACAGACTGGAGCATACAGAGGCTGAAAGGCTCAAGTGTGGCTGAAAAGCATACACTGGAATCTTAATTATAAACAGCAGCCTCGGGATCTCACCTCCAGGCCCTCTGGTTCCCTCACAGCCACACTCAGGACTCTACAAAGGCCCTTGCTCTTCCTTTCAGCAAGTCTGTCTACCACTGTGGGAGGTACTGTCTAATAATCAGAACCTAACTGGGACCAGTTTACTTCAGAGGCTGAGGCAGGAGGACTGACTTGAGTTCAAGGCTGCATGGTCGACATAGTGAGTTCCAGGCCAGCCTGGACTACAGTAGGAAAAAGGGAGCTGGAGAGATGGCTCTGTGTTAGGAGTACTCCACTCTTGTAGAGGACCTGGATTCGAGTCCCAGCATCCACATGGCAGCCCACAACATCTGTAACTCTAGGTCCAAGGGACACAATGCCCTCTTCTAGCTTCCTTAGGCACCAGACATGCACATGTACAGACATGCATGCAGACAAAATATCCATATATGTAAAATAAAATTTTTAAAAGGGGGAAAAAATTCATGAAACATAGGCAGAGCTGGTAAGATGGCTCAGTGGGTAAAGGTACTTGTTGCTATGCCTGATGACTGAGTTCAATCCCCCACATGGTAGAAGAAAAGAACTGACTCCTAGAAGTTGTCCTTTGACTTCTACGCATGAGCCACAGCAATCCTGCTCTCCCACCCTCCACCACCCTACTCCCAACACACACACACACACACACACACACACACACACACACACACACACAATTAAAAAGAAACAAAGCTATCAAAATTAGACTCTGCTGCTCAGTGGCAGAACATGTCCTTAGCATCCATAAGGACTGGGTTCAATCTCTAGCAGGAAAGGGAGAGAAAAGGAAAGGGAAGAGAAACAGAAAGGAGAAGCCCCTCATTGTTCAGGGCACTTTCTGTAACCAGGCTGAGATCAGCAGCAGCCCACCGTCCCCCGCCTCACAGGCCCTGCTCTGTCTGGGTCCTACAGTCCACATGGGTATACCCTGTACTCACTGTAATGTATGAGAACAAGAGAAAGGTTTGCTCTGTGGGGAAGCAGAATGCAGGCAAGCTTCTGTTCTTTTTTTTCATTTTCATGTGTGCATACCTGGTGTGCATGCATGTATGCGTGTCTTGCACTTGTATGTTCATGTGTGCTCAATCCTGAGGTTGACACTGGCGAGCGTCTTTGTGTACTCTTCTATCCATCCATGGAGGCAGGGCCTCTCAGTCAAACCCAGAGTTTCTAATCACTAGACCATCCATGGAGGCAGGGTCTCTCAGTCAAACCCAGAGTTTCTAATCACTAGACCATCCATGGAGGCAGGGCCTCTCAGTCAAACCCAGAGTTTCTAATCACTAGACCATCCATGGAGGCAGGGCCTCTCAGTCAAACCCAGAGGTTTCTAATCACTAGACCCGCTAACCAATTTCTAAGAATCCTCTTGTGTCTCTCTGCCTTTGGTGGCGAGGATTACAGGTGAACAGCCATGACAACCACCTCGATTGTTTTGTTTTGTTTTGTTTTGTCGAGACAGGGTTTCTCTGTGTAGCCCTGGCTGTTCTGGAATTCACTCTGTAGACGAAGCTGGCCTTGAACTCAGAGATCTGCCTGCCTCTGCCTCTCAAGTACTAGGATTAAAGGTGTGTGTCACCACCACCATCACCACCACCACCACCACCACCACCACCACCACCACCACCACTCAGCTTAAGTACTCACACTTGCAAAGCAAATACTTTAACCAGAAAATCACCTCCCTAAGCCAGATAAGCAAGGTTTTTAAGATAAGCCTAATTGCATACAGCTTGGTGGTATACACACATAATCCCAGCACTCAGGAGCTCAAGAAAAAAAGGATCAGGAGTTCAAGACCAGTCTATCTCAAACAAACAAAAAAGAGGATGGTAGCGCACACCTTTAATCTCAGCACTCTGGAGGCAGAAGATCTCTGAGTTTAAGGCCAGCCTGGTCTACATAGTAAGTTCCAAGTTAGGCAGGGCTACAAAGTGAGATCTGTCTCATACAAACAAAACAACAAAAAGGACACTGGCAAATAGGCAAATATAGTAAGGAAAAAAAAAGTCAAACAAGAAAGGAGGACGGAAGAAACTAAGCTGGGAAAAGCTTTGGGGTGGAGAATCTCACTACTAAGTGAGGAATGAGTAAAGATGGGGAAGATGTTGGGAAGAGCCATGTAGGTGTCCAGTCAGGCAGAGGAAAAAACAAGGCCGAAGTCAGCTGGCTTGTCTGGGGAAGGGCAGGGAACCTGGGGTGGCTAGAGCAGGTCAGAGCAGGAGGCAACTGTGAGCAATGTGTTAGAAAGAACCTTGTAAGGCCCTTGGCATTTACTTTGCATACGACAGGGCTCCAGGGGACAGTTGTGTGCAAAGAAGTGACTCTGACTGCAGGGAAACAAGGCTGAAGTAAGCCAAAGCCTACTAGGAAGGCTCTGCAGAGGCACAGGTGTGGCAATCTTACTGTCTCTTGAGAATGCAGCGTCTAAGAAAACTTGCCTAGGCTTCCTTTCTCTCTGGTACTTGATAGGAAAGACCCCTAAGAGCACAGCCACAAGTCTGCAGCCTTCAGAAAGCCAAGCTTTAGAGAAAGAGCAGGGACTGCAATCAGGGGCTAATTGAGAACATGGGTTGGCAGAAGTTGCATTCAATTAGGGCAAAATGGAACATATAATAATAAAAATACTTCTCTGGCAAGAGACATCAGTTCTCCTAAAAAAGCCAAAAGTGTGAGCTCAAGCCAGCTTCAGCAAACGTACTTGTCACACATGACCATGGTCTTCTGTTTGAAGTCCCAACCAGTCACCAAAATCTGCTCCTTTATAGAAGTGGGCAGACCACAAGAGGGTGGCTTCTAGGATCTGAGGGAAAGCAAGGACACTGTAAAAGAACCTTTTACTAGACAGCAAGGATGCCAACCACACAGCCACATGGAGAACAAAGACACCAGCCTGGGGCAAGCTAGTGTGTTCACTCATATGCTAATAGAAACAAGGGATAGAAGGACACACTGAACTACTTCAGGGATACAGCAGCCAAATCCAGAATGTAGGAACCTGGTCAAAATAAACTGCCTTGTTCATTCAGCAACAAATTCAACAAATTAAAAGGAGCAAAAGGAGAGAGAGCCTTGGGATAAAGACGCAGACGTGGAGTTCTCATCTACATTCAGATTCAAATCAGCCAAATGCGGAGACAAACTTGTCGATGGCCGATGGTGGATGGCCGGCAGTGTAGATCCGTAATCCCAGCATTTGGGAGGCAGCAGCAGGATGATGCTGAGTTTGAGGTCAACCTGAGCTAAAAGCAAGACCTTATCTTAAAAACACACAGCCAAGTGTAGCAGCACACTAAGGAGCCAGCAGAAGCATCAAGTGCATCCTTGGGTACACTACAAATTTGGAGTCAGGCTGGGCCACGTTTGACTCTCTTTCAAAAAAATAAACTCTTCTAAGACAACTGGAGAGACGAACAACAAACAAACAAAACCTGCCTGAGTAGTTAATGGAATTAAGTGATTACCATAAAGGGGCTTTTTAACTATAAAAATAACACCAAGAGCTACTGTGTTTTCAGTGCTAGAGAACAGATGTGGGTCTCTGCATCCCCACAAGTGCTCTCCCATGAGCTATACAACAGCCTGAGGATCACGGCTCTTAAGAGCCCTTATCTTCAAACCAGGCATGGGGGTGCAGTCCCAGCCCTTGGAAGGTGGAGGCAAGGGAATGAAAAGTCAAGGTCTCGTCCTTGGCTACACAGCAAGTCTGGGATCAGCCTGGGTGATTCTGCTGAAAACAAAACAAAACCAAAAACCAATGAATAAGTAAGTCATTGTCTCTTACACTTACTTCTCACAGATGAGAAATGTCTACAATTTAATTAGACTGACAGAAGGTGAGATTAGAAGAGACAGAAATGAACATTTGTAGATAGGATGCCCTCTTCTAAGATCCTCAGGCACCATGCACAGACTCATACACATTAAAGATAAATCTAAAAAATATTTATTTCTATGTTGGGGGGAGGGGTGTATGCATGAGAGTAAAAAGTGCCTGCCAGAAGAGGGTACTTGATCCTCTGGAGCTAGAGAAATGGTATGTGAGCGACTCAGTGTGGGCTCTGGGAACTAAACCAGGGTCCTCTGGAAGAAAAGCAAGCACTCTTTAAAAAAAAAAAAAAAAAAAAAAAAAAGATTTATTTTATGTAAATGAGTACACTGTCACTGTCTTCAGACACACCAGAATGTGCATGAGTGTTGTGTCTATACATATGTCTCTGCACCATGAGCATGCTTGGTGCCCACAGAGTTAAAAACAGAGCATCAGATACCCTGAAACTGGAGCTAGAAATGGTTGTGAGCTGCTATGTGAGTGCTGGGAACTGAACCTGGATCCTCTGTAAAAGCAGTCAGTGATCCATCAGTGACCACTAAGCCATCTTCTCTACAGCCCTGTAATTTTTTTAAGGGAAAACATCTATAACTTTTATTAACAGTTAGAGCCACTGGGATTCACAGAAAACAGGCTGGCTGATCTCAGGAGCCTTGCTTATGCCACCGACAAGGAAAGGGCTTGTCAGTCTTTGCTTGGATTGACCAAAGCAGAGAGCACGGAAGCTAGGCGCCTTCTAGTCAAACTCTGAACAGACCACTTGTCCAAAATGAAAGAAATCCACAGCAACTAGTTTTAGAGGGGATTTGGCTGTTTCCCCCATCGTGCGTGCGTGCATACACACCCATTTTCACATATGTACTTAGAGCCCTAGTGAGGCACGCATGTAGTCAGAGGACAACTTTGGTGAGTCAGTTCTCTCCTTCCACCTGTACACGGGTTCCAGGGATCAAGCCTGGGGCATGAGGCTTGCACGGGGAGCCTGTTTACTCACTGAGCAATTCCACCAGCCCTTAGCTATTCTTTATACTTTTGTGTTTTTGACTGGGCTTCACTATTTTTCAATCTTCCTGTAGGTCAGCATGTTAAGACGCAGGCAGGGTATCTATACGTTAACCAAGAGCACAGCCTTACATACATACAGTTTTTTAAAGGCTCAAAGTACATCAATTATGTAGTAAGAGGACTCTCTTCTTTCTCCTAACTACAAAGTCAGGACATGCTAGCAGCTGTGAGCTACCAATTCCCGACTGCAAAGAACCGATGCTAAGTTCCTTTCCCCTTTGACTTGGATTTTCCCACATGCTATCTGAATGTGCACTAATAAGTATGATGGATACATAGGCTGTGGAAGTTGCCTTCCTTATGCCAACAAAGGGGAAACTGTATAAAGTGAAACTGTCACGGCAAGCTGTAAGAATGTGATCCCATTACAAACTCCAGAGCCCTGGCATAGACACCTTCACATCAGGACTGTCACTATCACAGATCACTATCACACATGTTTCTGTGAATCCCAGTGGCTAGCACAGAGTCCTTTATCATCACTCTCTGACAATTAGAAGTGTATGCCCACAAGAGAAGACTTAGCAGTTTGGAGCACTTGCTGCTCTTGCAAAGGACCCAGGTTCCATTCCTAGCATCCACATGTGGCTCACGCCGTCTATAACATCCGCCTTTCTGGACTTCTTAGACACCAGGCAACACATGTGTACACACAGGTATCGCCCTAGAGATGAAGCCAGGACCTCGTGCCTAAGATGCTAAGGTACACTAACAATGAGCTGTATCCGCAGCCCTGGACACACGGCGCTGTCAAAAGAAAAAAAGGTTTCTTTTTCATCCTAATGGAGAATGCAGATATAAGAATATACATGGAAATCTGGAGAGAGAGAGAGAGAGAGAGAGAGAGAGAGAGAGAGAGAGAGAGAGAGAG
>NW_021604632.1:8180690-8217893 GCF_004785775.1 Grammomys surdaster
GAGAGAGAGAGAGAGAGAGAGAGAGAGAGAGAGAGAGAGAGAGAGAGCCCCCAAAGTAGGGTAGTTCTAGGGTAGACCAAATGTTTGAGGGCTGAGAGTCTCAAGGCTAATGAAGAAGGGCTGGATTTGGCCTTAACAGAGATGCTGGGTAGGGCCAGCCACCTTCTTGCCTCCCTCTGTCCCAAATCCCACAGGCCCAGCAGAGAAAGTGAAAACAAGCAGCGCATTCATTAGCCGGCCAGTGCTCACTCTGCTTGTAACTGTGAGATGCTGTGTACAGAGAAACTGAACCAGGGCAAATTCCAGACGGGCAGAGTCAATGGTCTTTCGCAGCTCCTCATAATTCAGACACACATGGGCTGGCAGCTCTGGACTGAAAGAGAGCACCCTTTCACATCCCCTTCACAGCACAGGAAGCCAGAGGCTGCCTGGGTTTACCGTTATGAGGTTTCTCTGGCTCCAAACTGTAACGGTACCTAACAAATGAAGTTTTTCCTACCTCACTGGAATTAGGCTGTAAACACCAGAATTCTTGTGAAGAATACCAAGGTTGATTCTGCTGCACCCCATATTCCCTGGGCCCCCAGCAGCCAAACCTCGGTGTGTCCTCCTGGGAGTAAGAAAGGCTCCAGCTTGGCCTTGACGCCTCCTTTGTGCTGCTGCAGGGAGTCTAGCTTCCTCATAGCTAATTACAATCTGAGTCTGCTGAGGGCTTCCTGAGCTCTTACAGAAAAGGGACTCATGGTACAAAACCAACTTATAAATGCTTCTTTTCTTTTCTCCTTTTCTTTTCTTTGAAACAGGGCTTCATGTAGAGCGTGCTGGCCAAGGACTATGTAGCTGAGAAGGACCTTGAACTTTGATGGAACCTCTAATACACCCAGTTTTACGCAGTTCTGGGGACAGCACCCAGGAGTTCGAGCATGCCAGACAAGCACTACCACAGCCCATTAATTTGTTCTTTTTCTCCTTCTTGCTTACTTATTCAAGAAACAGTTGCAGGGCACTCGGTGTCTGTCAGACCCTGCTAGAAGCTAGGAGCTTGCTTATGCTGGAGAAAGAAAACAGACACAGCCCTTCCCTCTAGGGCCTCCCCTTTGCAAGCTCCTGGAAGAAAAACCAGTGACCAAACAACAGAGATGTAGAGTGGCTTGTGTGTGACAAAGTTTCGTACATGGTGTGTACAGTGTCATGAGTAACATGTTACTGGGGGCCTGGTGAAAGTGTCAAGAAACATACAGGATAACAGTTCAACTCAATGGTGACCTGAAGTTTCACACAGCAGGTCAGGTGGGAATGGGCATGAGGAAGATGTGCAAAGGCCCTGGGGCACGATGAGCTAGACACATTCAAGAAGCTTAACAGAGGTGAACGGGGCTGGACTGGTACATGATTCAAATGAGGCAAAGTGCCACCAGAGCCAATACTGCAGTGTTTTGTGGGCCGGCCTTTCACTGGGTCTGGTTTGGGGTTTGGTTTTCACTATCTTAAGTACAACAGAATGGTACTTATAGGAATTATAATTTTTTATGTGACAAGATCAACTCTGTGTTTTCAAAACTCATTCTGGTTGCAGTGCAGAGAACAGTCTAGAGTGGAGCAAAGGCAGAGGAGGGAAGGTCACATGGTGAGACACCAGAGAGTGGGGGTTCAAGACTACCCTCAGCTACTTACTAAGTTTGGGCCAAGTCTGAACTACAGGAGAGCCCCCCCCCCAAAAAAAAAGGTGGGCAGCAGCTGGAGAGATGGCTTAGTAGTTGAGATTTACTATTCTTCCAGAGGACCCAAGTTCAATTCCCAGCACCCACTTCAAGAAGCTCACAACAGCTTGTAACTTTGGCTCCAAGGGACCCAACACCCTCTTCTGGCCTTTTCCATATGTACAAACCCCCACACAGACATATATACATCATTTATAAAATGATAATAAAATAAAGGAAAATTTAAAAAGTGGTCAGGCCTGCCAAGGTACCAAGAGAACTGTGAAACAGATTACAAAGTGGGGTTAGCATGTCCCCAAGTCCACACCTGGGCCTCTCACTAACTTACAGTGGCTCTAGACCTTGGAACATGGAACACTGAGGGAGTTTCACTTCTCAGGAGGAGGCAGTGAGGTTAGGTTTGGACATTATAGTGCCCATGTCAAGGTGTTCTGACATATCCACAAGAACTACTGAGGCCTCAGAAATCAAGACGTGGTGATGCTCAGGACAGAGGCAGAAACTGAAATCTGTGGGTCACTCGCACATTGTGGGCACAGAGAGAAGGGGGTCCAAATATGACCACTGCAGAGGACCGAACGAGACAAACCTTCACATTTAATAGTCAAACACTATCACAAGGACAGATGGTGCAATCAGAGAGGAGTCCTGACAGGACAGAAACCATAGTCTCCAAAGCAAGGAAGAGGGGCCATCCTTCAAGTCCATGCAGACCCCCACTCTCTCTATCCCCACCCCCCAGTCCCTGTCCCCATGTCTGTCTCCATCTCTCCAGAACTACTTGGTCGTCACAGTCATTCATCTAACAAGGCACAGTTTCCTGAAGCAGAAGGTCCCCTAAAACACAGCCTTCATCTGTCCTGGCAAATCTGTCAAGCGGCAGCCTATTTTATCTATTGGTAGAGATTTAGGGGAATGAATACGGCGGCCTGGGAAAAGCAGGAAAGCCAGGTATTTAGAAAGAGCTGCTCCATCAGTTACTCAGCTGCCTCACAGGCTCCTCTGCCCCAGGGAGGGAAAGTCCTCCTCACACCATTAAT
Organism: Grammomys surdaster; assembly: GCF_004785775.1. NCBI lineage: Eukaryota > Metazoa > Chordata > Mammalia > Rodentia > Muridae > Grammomys > Grammomys surdaster. Next base: position 8,183,452 of record NW_021604632.1, read on the forward strand.
CTCCATGCAGCGGGGGCCAGTTTTCACAGATCATCCATTCCCTGTGCCCTCAGGAAACCTCAGCCATCACCCCCCTCTCCCTGCTCCCCAAGCAGGACCAAAGCCATGTTTATACACACGGGACTGAGACAAGCTTGCATTGAACAAAAAACTTAAAAAGGTTCAAAGCACAGCAAATCAGGACACCTCCTAAAAAATTTATTATTATGGTTCAAATTCTGCTGTTAAGACACTTCCTTCCTTCAAGGCCAGCCTGGTCTACAGAGTGAGTTCCAGGACAGCCAGGGCTACATAGAGAAACCCTGTCTCGAAAAACCAAAGACATTTCCTTCTTAAAAGTTGAGTTTTTAAAACTTACAATTTCAAAAGCATAAAACATTGTGCTCCAATTAGGCTTTGGATTAATAAGTGTAAAGGTGTACATGACATGGACACTCCACCAAAACACCAATAATAGAATGACTCTCTTATTCCTGCTGTGTAAAAGCAAGTATATATCAGGGAAAAGATCAGCTCATTTCCAACCATGGTCGTATTCCCTGTCACCAGTGCAGGGCCACCATCTGAAGAGCGGCAATGCTTGTCAGTGTAGGGTGTGGGCACCAGGCTAAGGTGTGCTGTGACTCAGGCCCACATGGAAAGGCTTGCACTGTTAGTCAGCATGGCTTCGGCTTCCTCTTTAGACCCTTAAGTCTAGGAGGGGTGCAGTGCATTCTGCCTCCTTCATCATTCATCCTCTGAACGCTACAGCCGAGCTCAGCACTCAGAGGAAAGGGTCCCGTGAATGGTAGTAAACAAACTTCCCACCCTTCCATCTCCAGGTAAGCCTCATGAGCCTAAGAAAGCGCCCTGGAAAGAAAAGGTAAGGTAAGCTTCCTCACACACATCCAGGTCTGGTCCAATGCTGAGGGCTTTCTCAAGCCTAAGGAAGAAATGAAGGAAAATATCTTGTTTTCTTTTGTTTGAGACAGGATCTCAATATATAGCTCCCACTGGCATAAAGACCAGAAACTTGACTTGGAGACCAGGCTAGCCTCAAATTTATCCTTCTTCCTCTGGTTCCCACACTCAGCCTGGAAGAAACAGCTTAACCATTGACTACAGGTGTTAATGTCAAAGCCGCCCTATATCTGCAAAAAGAGAGAAGGAGAAGTCACCTTGACTATCATTCAGTTCATCCACTCCAGAAGTAGAAAGCCCTTTGCCACATACACATTCCCTTGGGGCTGACAGACAGCAGTGCCCACTCCTCACAAAACACTGAGCAGCAGCTGGCAGTAGTACTGAGGCCCTGCCCAGCACAAGGATGCTGAACAGAAGGCTTTTTCTTCTTCCCTCAGTTGAGGCTCCACAAAGCAGTCTCTCAGCCAGTGACACTGAAAGCAGGTTTGTTTGAACAACGTTTGCAGGGCCTGTGTTTACTTTTTAAGACTCTCGTTAAAAGGACTTTTCTTTCCAACAGCTCATGGTTGACACCAAAGCCACGAAACAGACCCAGCCTGGACTTGAGAGGATCGGGGTGGGGGATGCCACAGGGAGGGGGATGCTGCTTTTGGCTTCTTTGGGGATTCCTTGAGGTTCTGGCTTGGGCATATCTGCCTGAGGTGCAGGAGGATGGAAGGCAACACACAGGGAGCTTTTCAGAGACCATTAACAGTCGGTTTAGACCCCAGAGCCTGGCATCTGGTGCCAATCAAGAGAAAGCAGACACTGATGTCAATGCAACTGGATAGGGGAGAAATGAAACAAAGGCTTCCATTTGGGGTTGAGAGTACAATCCACCTATGGTCCCAGAGTGGGCACGAGCACTGACTGTCCTGCCTCACTGCTTCAGGGTATGTGTGCATGTGTGATGTGTATGTGTGCACTTGTGTGTGTGCTCGTGTGTGTACATGTATACATGTGTGGTAACACAGGGTAATCACAACAAACAAGGTGAACAAAATACAAAATGCATACCCCGTAAGGATCTGACACTGGGCTCCCCCTGGGAAGCAGAGGCAGGCTTCCGTGGAATCTCTATGAGCTCAAGAGCAGCCTGGTCTATGAAGTGAGTTCCATGCTAGCCAAGGGCTGGATAGTGAGACTGTGTCTCAACATAAATAAAATCATCACGTTGTACACTCTTTTGTTTTGTTTTTTTTCATTAATAATTTCTTTATTTTTTAGGTATATGAGTGTTTTCCTTCATGTATGTCAGTGCAACACATGCATGCCTGGTGCCTGCATGGGTCAGAGGAGGAGGTTAGGAGCCTAGAATTAGAGTTAAGATGGTTGCTAGCCAACATCTGTGTACTGGGAATTGAATCCAGGTTCCATGAGAAAGCAGCTGGTATTCTTAGCCACGGAGTCATCTCTCCAGTCCCTCATTTTCTTTCTTTCTTTTTTTTTTTTTTTTGCTTTGTAAGCTAAGGTAGTCAGTGGCTGGCCTGGAACTCACTGCGTACAGTGGCTTGCTCTCAAAGCTGTGGAGCCGCCTGGGCTAGGTAACACACGCATGCTCACTTACGCTTCAGGGGCTAACTAGGAATAAACACCCTGTTGTGCTGTCATGAGGAGAGACCCAGACTACAAATCATACACACACAGAAGGAATTTAAAGCCACGAGGCCATGTGATCCCGTGAAAGGAAGGATGCAGAAAGGGACATGGGACTAAGCAAACTCAGAGTATCTTAGTGTCTCAAGACCGGCAAGGAGAATTAGGAAAGGTCCGTGAGTCAGAGTGACCAGAGAGACAGACTGGAGAAGTGTGCTATCTACCAAGCTGAGTGACACAGACAGAGTACCACAGAGGACTCAATGAGCAGTGTCCATTTGTGAGACAAGAGAGCTGAGCTTGAGAGGCGCCTCCGGGTCTAGCAGTGTGGAAGCCCCTAGCAACTGTAGCCCAGCAAGTACAGCAGAGTAAAGGCAACAGGAATCTAAATGGCAGCTCCTAAGAAGAAAAGGCAGAGCTGGGGCTGCAGCCCGAGGCCCTGGTGACATCCCCAGCACAAGATATACATGAGAAGGAAGGAAGGAAGAGGTGGGTATCATGGCTGTCCACCCCACTTATCCCAGGGATCAGGAACTGAAGGTCTGCATGGCTATACAGCAGCTTGAAGTCAACCTGAGCTACATGAGGCCCTAACAGACATCGAAAACAAACCAAGTCACCGCTGCCTAAGAGCAGCCAAGAGTAAACAGCTGATAATACCCAGTCATTTAAGTCAGAGGAAAGCAGACCAATGTGCACACTCACAAGTGAGCGTACATGTGAGCCCAGACTTGACAGCAGACCCTGGCAGCTGGGACAAAGGACATGAACCACACCTACCCTTGACCCAGCAATCACATGCCTAGGGATTTATCCCCAAAATAAAAATGGACAGGAATACAAAGATATCTTTGAAAGAATGTAACTACCACAACAAAAATCCATTAGGCCATGGTTAAACCATGGGTGCATCCATACAGAACAGAACAAAGCAAAAAGCCCTAAACCAGGTATGGTGACCCACACCTATGAGTCTGTCACTCAAGAGAGAGAGACAGAAAAATCACTGCAACTTTGAAGTCAACCTGGTCTACAAAGCCAATCTCAACTACCTACATAGTGAGACCCTACCTCGAAAACACAAAACCAAACTGCTATTATAAGCATTTCAAGTTATCTCATTCCACTGACAGTTGAAGGGAATGGGGGGGGGGATGGGGGTTGGAGAGATAGCTCAGCTGTTAAAAGCACTTGCTGTTCTGTTACAGGAAGACCTGAGTTCAATGTCCAGCACCTATGTCTGGCAGCTCACAACCACCTGTGACTCAGCTCCAGGGGATATAATGCCCTCTGCAGGCCTCCATTGGCACTGCTAGCACATATGTGATAAAGAGAGAGAGAGAGAGAGAGAGAGAGAGAGAGAGAGAGAGAGAGAGAGAGAGAGAGACAGAGGTGTGCAGTACAGTCTACTCCTCTCTGCAGCTGTTGAGTGGAGAAGGGAAAGCACAGCTCCCAAGCAGCAGGCTGTAGGCCGTGCTTATGTGCTAGGATGCTCAACGGGTCTGGGACATTAAATTCAAGTTCAGCTTAGAAAACCTTAGCCAGAGAAAGGTTTACCCTGGCATCATCTCTTAAGTTGAAGATTGATTATGTATGGATCCACTTATAGCTACATTTTCTAAATAATATAAACAGAATTCAAAGTGGTATCTAACACATTGAATTAAGCATTCATGATTATAACATAATGAGAAGATGCGTGAATATTTTTAACTTTGAAGCCTATATTGCTTTCCAACTTTCAATTTTTTTCCTTTTTTTTTTTTTCATTTTATGTGTTTGAGTATTTTGCTTCCACACTGCACACATACCTGGTGTCTGCAGAGAATAAACAAGGGTGTTAGATCCCCTACAACTGGAGTTACAAATGGTTATAAGCTGACATGTGGGGACTGAGAACAAAACTTGGGTCCTCTGGATGAACAGTACTTTAACTACTGACTCATCACTCTAGGCCCTGTCTTTCATTTTTAATCTTAGAAAGATCTACATATAACATACATCTTATTTATACTGCTTTTGTGAACTTGAGGATTGTTAGTGACACCTAATCTCAAGAGAAAAAGGCTCTGGATCTAGTATTGCCATGACCTTTCTTTCCATGAGTTAGAAACACTTGGTCTCAGTGACTTACCAGGTTCATGAACATAACTAACTGGTTGTGCAGGACTGGTTTCTGTCTCTACCATGAGGCCTGCTCAAGGCACTGAAGCTCACAGCTCTTAGAGTCCTGGGCACGGCCTCTCCCAGCTCGACACACCCCATACTCCCTTTCATCCCGCTCCTTGCAGGTAAAAGAACTGAACGGTTTTACAAATTTAAATTTATAACTCTGTGTAACAGAACAGCAGCCCTTCACATTTCTCCCTTCTCTATCTGAATCAGCCTTCAAGGTTCAGGAGTTTGATTTACCTTTAAGTTGGAAGTGGGGGAAAACAGCAGTCTGTTTACTTTACAGTAAATGCATGCCCTGTCTGCCGGGCACCACAGCCCACCCACCAGAAGCCTCCATGCTCGGAAGCCTGGGAGGAGGCTAAGCTTCTGACTGGCTAGTCTGTTCTCTGGAGGTAAAGCCTGGTGACAAACTTCTGCTTATACGATGTTTAAATAAACAGGGAGTTGTTTGGTTTCTTTTTTCTGACCTGAGAAACACACATGAGGGAAAGAAAGGAGCTACACATAGTGAGCAAGAACAGGGAGCTTTACAAAGCCCCTTCAGCACACACTGCAGCACGCGTGTCGAGTCTCAAACTGCCTCCTGCGCATTACAGAGCCAAGGGAATGAGCAAACCTCCCAGACGATGCTGAGAGCCAGCCTTCTCATATGGAGAGGGGGAATGTCACAAAGACGCCATCATTTCCAACTGGAGTTAGAGGGCCCAGTGTGAATTCATGGTGCTTCATATAGAAGCACAGAGACAGCTGCACACCTGCATGCACATATTCACATACAGAAGCCCTACATATAGAAGCCCTATCAGAGAGCTGGGGAGACAGCTCACTGGATAAAAGTGCTTGCCACTCAAGGGATAAACCTAAGTGTGAATACCCAGAACCCACATAAAAGCCTGACACGTAGCACAAGTATCTGTAATCTCTGCATTCCTATGGAGAGACAGAAGGATCCCCAGAAACTCATGGGCCTGCTAACCTGGTATATGCAGCAAAATAACAGAGCCCCTGTTTCAAACAGGTAGAAGGTAAGGACAGACAGCTGCGTTTATCATCTGACCTCACACCTGCATGCTTGCTCTCTATGTATGCACAAAGGGCTATTTTTTTGGTTTCTGTTTGAGACAGAGTTTCACTTTGTATACCAAGCTGACCTCAAACTCACAGAGATCCAATGGTCTCAGCCTCCCAAGTTCTGGGAGTAAAAACGTGTACCACTACAGTAGTTAATTTTGTAAGACTATTATTTAAAGAAAAAAAAAAGAAACCTGTCAGAACCAGGCATAAGGGCATGAAGCATAAGAGGTTTTAACCTTAGCTACTTGGGAGACTGAGGAAGGTCAGAAAGTTCAAGCCCTGCCTGGGTTATAACGCAAATCCAAGGCCAACCTGGGCAACTTAAATCAGATCTTGTTTCCAGATGACAAACATAAAAAAGGGCTGGGCTGTAGTGCAGAGGTAAATCCTTTAGATACTTAGGGCCTTAGCATATGTGAGGCCCTAGAATGAATCCCATTCCTGGGGAGAAGGGGAGAGAGCACTGGCAGGGTGATGGCTCAGCAGGTAAAGACACTGCCAAGCCTGAGGTGTGAGAGACCTCAGTCCCTCAGACACACATGCTGAAAGGAGACACCAGAAGCCTGCAAGATGCCCTCTAATTACCACACAAACATCCACGCAGAGGGAATAAACATTCAGAGAAGTAAATAAATGTTCATTTTTTAATAAAAAAAGAAAATAAGGAAGGAAAGAAGGAAAGAAGGAAGGAACCAGTGGTTGAGAGCACTGGCTGCTCTTCCAGAGGTCCTGAGCTCAATTCCCAGTAACCACATGGTGGCTCACAACCATCAGATCTGATGCACTCTTCTGTCATGCTCAAGCAGATATATGTGTGGACAGAGCACTCATATGCATAAAATACATAAATAATTTTTAAAAAGAAAAGAACAGAAAAAAGGTCCTTCCAGAGAACCTGAGAGTTCAGTTCCCAGAACCTAAGTCAGGCAACTCCCAGCTGCTTGTCAACTCCAGCCCCAAGGGATCCAACATCCTCTTCTGACCTGAGAGAACCCACACAAGGGGCATGCACTTACAGACACAAACATTCATACACATAGGAAAAATAATAACAATAATCTTAGAAAAAAACAAAGCTTCCCTGGACAAGGTGGCACACGCCTGTAATCTCAGCATTCAGGAAGCGGAGGTAGGAGGATCTCTGTGAGTTTGAGGCTAAACTGGTCTACAGAATGAGTTCCAGGACATCCAGGGCTACATAGTGAGACCCTGTCTCAAAAACAAACAACAAAAATTAAAAAGAAAAAACCACTCAAGAACCAGAAAAGTTCTTGAGAACACTGAGAAGGCCATGTCCAGTCTGAACCCGACCCTCTGTCTGACGAGAGCTCTGAGACACAGGGGACCCAGAAAGGACCACCATAGCTGGGGCTGCCCCAGAACAAACTCCACTGAGTAACAAACCCACTGCACATGGTGCTGTGAGGTCAGTGTCTGACATTATTTTCACAACCAGTTAGCTTTACCAGTTCTCAAAGTGGAGCTTAGAGCCTAACCGGGTTTCTTACCAGGACTACTGGATACCACTCCCAGTTCTGATTCTGCAGTCTGCCTGACCTGAGAATTTCCTTTTTTATAGGATGTACTAGTCCCAGGAGCATGCTTTAAAAATCCCTGGGTTGAGCCTGGTGGTACACACCTGTGTACCTGTGTACCTGGTGGTACATCCCAGCACTCGAAAAGATGAAGTCAAAGGATCATACAACTTCCAGACCGACCCAGGCTACACAGTGAGTTCACAGCCAGCCTAAACTAAAGAGTAAAGCATGTCAGAAGAAACCAACCAAACAAGAACTGGCCTGGACCTACTAATACATACCTGTAATTCACCCTGTAGTGAGTAGGAACAGAAAAGAAAGAGTATAAGGCCACCATGGGCTATGTGAGACTCTCATGAAAACAACAACAAAAAGAAAGAAACCAGGACTGGGTGGAGCTCAGGGCCAAAGTGCTGGCCTAGTGTGCACAAAGCCCTGGATCCCATCCTCAGCCCAGGAATGAAGCAGTGGTTTCTGATCCAATGCCATTTCTTTCCTGGTATTTATTTATCTGCTCCTTTATTGAGACAGAGAACTTGCTATGAAGCCAAGGTGTGTCAGCAGGCCACTTTATGAGGTGCTAGGGATTGAACCCACATGTGCTAGGTAAACACTACCAACTAAGCTACATCCTAGCCTCTATTCTGATTTTAATTTTTGATTTAAAATATCTTTTTATTTTATATGTATATCTTTTGCCTATATATATGTCTGTGTGCCACATGTATGAAATGTCCAGGAAATGCAGAAAAGTGTGACTGAGATTGCAGTTACAGAAGGTTGTGAGCTACCATACCGGTGCTGGGAACCGAACCCAGGTCCTCTGGAAGAGTAGACAGCACTCTTAACCACTGAATCAGTTCTGCCCTGCCTTTTCTCATTTTAAAGAAATCAGTTTTATCATAAAGTGAATGTTATTATTTCTGGATTTGAGTGTGAGTTTTTTGTTCTGTTTGTTTTGGCTTTTTTGAGTCAGGCTCTCATTGTATAGCCTTGGCTGGCCAAGAATGTACCATGTAGACCAAGATCAAACTTGAAGTGATCCTCCTGCCTCTGCCTCCAATGTGCTGCAATTACAAGCATGTGCTACTACGCCTGGCCCACGGTTATATATAAGCAAAAATATGGGGTGGGGATACGTCAAAAGGTCACTGAAGGGGCTATCAAAACAGCTCAGCAGGTAAAGTACTTGCCACATAAGCCTGACAAGCCAGAAGTCAATCCCTGGAACCCAGAAGGTATAAGAAGAGAACTAACTCCCTTAAGCTGTCTGCTGATCTGCATACATTCTGTGACCAGACTGCACGGATACACTTACAAACATACACACAATAAAAAGAAATAAATTTAGGGGGAAAATGCATGCAATATTTCTAGATCAGTGTTAGAAGCTCACTTAGCTTGCATAAGGCCAAGAGTTCTATCTCCAGTACTGGGAAGAGGGGTAGGGGGAATGGAGGGAGGAAACTAATATGCAAGCCAAGTATAATCCCATCCCTGTACTAGGTGGTTATCGCATCATTATCCTGTATCATGCACTTTAGCGTAGGTTAAAGCAGAAGGATCAGCTTAAGCCATCCTCAGCTATGTAACAAGTTTGAGGACAACCTGGGCTATAGGAGACCCTCAAGAAGATCAAGAAAAACAAAACAAGGAGTTGAAGATTTAGCTCAGTGCTTACTTAGCAAAGTGCTGGGCTCAGTTCCAGCACTGGCAGTAGGGTGGCAGTGGGGGATCAATACGAAGCTCAGGAGTGAGCTTCTAGACTACCCTTAGGAGTCAAACAAGCACCTTTGATCAGGTCCTTTCTGCAGCTATATCCAGGTCAATGTCCTATGGAAAGTCAGCAAGCCTGACCACACAAAACCACAGGTCTTGAGGAAAAAACCCTCCATCACAACATCCCTTACCAAGGGAAGGCATAAAACAGCCAGCTGAGCTTCCCTGGTTAACTTGCAAGCTCACCTAGGAAAAACAGATTGAGTAGAAAAAGTGACCACACCTATGGAGCAAAGGAACGCCAGGCAGGGCAATCACTGTCCATCAGGTCCTTTCTTGAGAAAACCTATTACAGAAAGACCAGGCAAGAAGGAGGAATAACCTAACGTACTGTGACCCACTTACCTTACATAGCTGCACTCACACTGTTCTGCAAGCACCTCTAACCCGCAGCTCCACCGTGGGAGCTGCTGACAAAATGGCCCATGGCAAGAACAGCATTCAGAAGCCACATTCTCCAAAGCTTTGGCAGCTACCCTCAGACAACCTCAGGACTGTCTTCCATTCAAGCAAGAAGTCTCCACGTGAGGAAACAGGTTTCCCATCTCTAGGAACCAAAGCTCTGCATCTCTGGGAAGAATGTTTCAGTGAAGACAGCCACTATAACCACTGCTAACTGAGATCTGACATGTGAGGGCGCCATTGTTAGCAAGCATTTAATCCAGGTAAGGAGCAAGTCCATGCGGGTTAATGGCCAATGCCACAGAGCTGGTGGAAGTGGAATTCAAACTGTTAGTTTGGCTTCAAGATCTACATGATAGTAATCACTTGTTGAAATAGAAAACCTTATGAAACATAACCAGAATATCATGCAGACATATGCTGCTGCTGTCACTCCAGAGGCCTTGTTTCTCTAAGAAGAGGCAGCCCTGTCATGACTCACATTTCCCAAGTCTCTTCTGATGGGCTGACTGCCCAGCCAGCTACACACGCATGTGCGACAGCTCATGCCACAACAAGCAATGGTGAAGAGCTGACGCCAATGGCTAGCGTGCACAAGACTCTGGGTTTGATCCAGCACCACCAAAAAATAAAAGAGGGGAGAGGAGGAGAGGGAAAGAGAGGGGAGGGGAAGGTTGGAGATGAAAAACTCAGGGGTAGTATATTTACCTAGTTTGTAAGAGAAGCCCTGAGTGAATACCCAGTAAAGGGGCAAGGAAAAAAAGTTACATAGAACAGTTTAAACCAGCCAGCAAGCCAGAGGAGAAGGAAAGTTGAGAAAAACTTTTAAGTAAAAACAAAAAATTAAATTTTTAAAAAAATTTTTAAAAAATACATAAACATACATTTGAAAAATATAAAGCCGGACAATGGTGGCACACGCCTTTAATCCCAGCACTTGGGAGGCAGAGGCAGGCGGATTTCTGAGTTCGAGGCCATCCTGGTCTAGAGTGAGTTCCAGGACAGCCAGGACTACACAGAGAAACCCCGTCTCAAAAAACAAAACAAAACAAAAAATACAAGACTGCTGTTTAAAATCCTTATACTAATAAATAGTAAGATTTCATGAATTGATTTTCTCAGAAAAAAAATGAATTAATAAAACTGACTCAAGATGAATCAGGAAAGTTTAATAAACCAGTAACTGCAGGGGGGACACGCAGACTAAAGAAGTCATCAAAGAATTATTCAAATGAAGATGCCAAGCCTTGTTGGTTTTATGGCTGGGTTCTTTCCTGCACTCCTGGAACAGAAAATTACCATGTTGCTATCTGTTCCCAATGTTGGAAACTGCTTCATTCACTTTAGAAGATTAGCTTTAAGCCGGACGGTGGTGGCGCACACCTTTAATCCTAGCACTTGGGAGGCAGAGGCAGGTGGATTTCTGAGTTTGGGGCAGATTTCTGGTCTACAGAGTGAGTTCCAGGACAGCCAGGGCTACAAGAGAAAACCTGTCTTGAAAAAACAAAAAAAAGAAGAAGAAGAAGAAGAAGAAGAAGAAGAAGAAGAAGAAGAAGAAAAAGAAGAAAAAGAAGAAGAAAAAGAAGAAGAAGAAAAAGAAGAAGAAGATTAGCCTTAAAGCCAGGCACCAGGAGCTCAGGCCTACAATTCTAGTCCTCAGGGGACTGAGGCAAAGGGATTGCTACAATTCTAAGACCAGCCTGGGGTACAGAATAAGTTGGGTCTCAGTGTGAGATTTTGTTTTTAAAAAAAATTAATAAAAATCATTTTAAAAATAGCTTAGCTTTTAAAAGCAAAAAAAAAAAAAAAAATAACAGAACCATAGATGCTACAAGAATATTAATGGAAATTCCTAAACAGACTGTTAATAAGGGAATTGAACCAAAATCTCAAGGAATAACCTTCAGTACTTAAATATAGTCTAGAAAGATAATACACTAACTTAAAAAAGAAAATCACAGTCCAGTGTAGTACTGCGCACAAACACAACACACACACACACACACAATTTAAATGAAGGAAGCAAATGAGGCTACTAAGATGGCTCAGCAGTTAAGAACACTGTGATGGAGTTGGAGAGATGGCTCAGAGGTTAAGAGCAGTGGCTGCTCTTCCAGAGGACCTGAGTTCAATTCCCAGCAACCACATGGTGGCTCACAACCATCTATAAATGTAATCTGATGGCATCTTCTTGGCATGCAGGTGTACATGAAGATAGAACACTCATATACATTAAATAAATAAATGAGTAAACAAAAAGAAGGCTTTGATGCTCTTGCAGAAGACTAGAGCTGGTTTTCGGCACTCATATCAGGCAATGCACTACTTCCTGTAACTCTAGTTCCTGGGATCAAATGCCATCTTCTGGTATCTGAAAGCACCCACACCCATGTACATACATAGACACAAAGACATATTCACACAGACACATAAATAAAAATATTTTATTCCCTTTTTATTTTTGTGTTTTCTATGATTTCCTATAGCCTAGGCTGTCCTTAAACTGAACCTCCTGCTTCTACCTCCTGAGTGCTGGGATAACACATGTATATCACCAACCACATCCAGCCAGCGGAAAATGCTGATAATTATTAAATAAAGCCAAAATTTCTTTTGAAGTTCTAGTACAGCGGTTCTAAACTTTCGGGTTGTGACCCTTTTGGGATCAACCAATCCTTTCACAGAATCACATTAGATTTCCTGCATATCAAGTTATCTATGTTACAATTCATAACAGTAACAAAATTACAGCTATGAAGCAGCAACGGAACAATTTATGGTTGCGGGGCACTTCAACAGGAGAAACTGTATTAAAGAGTCACATTAGGAATGTTGAGTACTGCTGATCATTTTTGTTAGTGTTTAAGAGAAAAACTTTAGGGCAAGCAAGCCTTAAATCTCAGTAGCTGCTAAATGGAAGAGCTCGAAAAGACCCATGCCTTGTGAGTCTTTGTTGTGCATGTGCAGGGTCTGAGAAAGCTGTTACGTTCAACCAAGGAGGTTGTCAGACAGCTGTATGGCAGAAGGGAAGGGGAAGCTTCAGAGAAAAAGTTTGCTGGACTTCTGGCTTCTGGGGAGTATCCAAAAGAATGGGCAATAAAACAAAAACAAAACACGGAAACAGTACACTTTTCTGACTTAGAACTTAGAAAAATAGGCAACTGCAAAAACCAAAGCACGGCCGTTCTCAGACAGCCAGGGTTCATTATCAGTCGGCAGCAAGTAAGCAAGTAAGAAAGTAAGTAAATAAAATCTGCTGCAGGCAGAAAGGCATACAAAAGAAACTATCAACAAAGATAGCACTTCTGGGATAGCCAGGGCTATCCAGAAACCCTCTCTCTCAGTATGTATGCAGGAAGGCACACAGGCAGACAGACATCTACCCCATGCCACAGTACAATAAAAATCAGCAATCTTGTCATTGCTGATGCCAGGATAACCTGATACAACTTTTTGGCAACATATGTCCAGAATCTTGAAAAATGTTTAAATTTAGCCAACTCTTGTTCAGTAAGCTATCCTGAGTAAAGGTAACGCAGTGAGCACTGAGATTCACAGACGTGCCAAACACTGAAAATTACTCAAACACTTAACCTTAACTTCTACACAGCTGCACAACAGAGCTACCAAAATTTGGATTTCAGGAAAATAAATACAGATATTACAGTGACATCTTCCATGAGGCCAGTAGATATGGGAAAAAGTAAAAAAGCCCCTCAAAAGTGAAGACCAAGGCCAGAGACGGAGCTAAGCAGAGCATGGAATCAGTCTCCACCATCATTATAAGCCACACAGAATTACCCCATGGCTGCATATATAGCCAAAAGAACTGAAGGCAGGCTAGCTGCACAGGACTTAAGAACTGGGGCAGGCAAGCGATCATGAATAAAAGGCCAGCCTGGGCTACAGAGTGAGCTTCTGTCTTATGAAAACCAAAACAGCCTTTCAAAAGATTTATTTTTGAGTGTTTTGCCTGCACATACATATGCATCCGCACCTCATGCATACCTGGCAGAAGCAGAGGCCAGAAGAGGACACTGGATCCTCAAGAACTGTAGTGACAGTTATGAGCACCGTGTGAGTGCTGGGAACCTAGTCTAGGTTCTCTGAAAGAACAGCAAGTGCTCTTAACTGCTGAGTCATCTCTGCAGCCCCTAAAACAGTATTTTAAAGAGGACAAATACAGGGGGCTGGAGAGACGACTCAGCAGTTAAGTATGCACAGTGTTCTTGCAGAGGACCTGAGTTCAGTTCCCAGCAGCCACAAGTGGCTCACAACTGCCTGTAACTCAAGCCCTGTCCTGGTTTCTGCAGGTACCTGCACTCTCATACACACGGTCACACACAGACACACATATTTTTTATTTAATTAAAAAATAAAATAGAAATTTATCTAAATTTAAAAAAATACAAATGAGGATAAATACCGTGTCTCCACTTACATACAGTACCTCCAGTGTAAGATACAAAGAGAACCCTGGTTGCTAGGGAGAACGTGACTTGTTTAGTAAGGATAAACTTTTGGTTTTACAGGATGCACAGGGTTCTGGGGATGGATGGCACAATGGGGAAGTACATGACATCACTGAACCATAACTAAAAAAGTTAAGATGGGAAATATGCATTTTATCACAATTAAAAAGAAATAGGGGCTGAAGAGACGGCTCAGCAGCTAAGAACACTCATTGCTCTTCCAGAGGACTGAGGTTAAGTTCCAGCACCCACAGGGCAGCTCATAATTGCCTGTAACTTCAGGTCTAGGTTATCAGATGCCTTCCTCTGACCTCTGAAAGCTCCGGTACATACATGATGCATATATGTATACTCAAGCACATACTTGTTCAAAATCAACCAAACTTTTAAAAGAAAATAAGAGGCAGGGGAAACCAAGAGCTTGAGGTCAGCCTGGGTTTCATAGGGATGTCATGTTCCAGAAAAGCAAGACATAACTAAATATATATATCAACACCCCTTAAAGAGTTAAATGAGGCTGGGCAGTGGTGGTGCACACCTTTAATCCCAGCACTTGGGAGGCAGAGGCAGGCAGATTTCCGAGTTCAAGGCTAGCCTGGTCTACAGAGTGAGTTCCAGTACAGCCAGGGCTACACAGAGAAACCCTGTCTCAAAAAAAAAAGAGTTAAATGAATGCTGCAAAGCATATGGGAACACCTGCATGACCTGCCATGTGGGTGCTAGGATCTGAACCCAGGGGTGGTGGCTTGAATAAAAATGGCTACCATACGCTCATAGGGAATGGCACTATTAGAAGAGATGGCCTTGGAGTAGGGTGGCCTTGTTAGACTAGGTGTGGCAATGTTGGAGGAACTGGGGGCAGGCTTAGAGGTCTCAATGCTCAAGCCAGGCCCAGTGTGTCTCAGTCTCTTCCTGCTGCCTGAAGATCAAGATATAGAACTCTAAGCTCCTTCTCCAGCACCATGTCTGCCTGAGTGCCGCCATTGCTGCCTGACAGGACAATAACGGACTAAACCTCTGAAGCTGTAAGCCAGCCTCTATTAAATGTTTGCCTTTATAAGAATTGTGGTCATGGTGTCTCTTCACAGCAATAGAAACCCTAAGTAAAACACCAGGTCCTCTTCAAGAACAACAAATGCTCTTAACCATTAAGCCATTTCACTAGCCCTATCATTTTTGTTTCGGTTTTTGGTTTTTGAGACACCAGTCTGGCCTCGAACTTAGAGACTCACTTCCTCTGCCACCACTGTCCAGCATAATTATTTTTATAACCATAAGGTGAAGGACAGGCTTCACAAGATGGCTCTGTGGGTAAAAGCACTTGCTCTACAAGCCTGGAAACCTAAGTTCAATCCCATGTAAAGTTGGAGAAAAGTGACTCCACAAAATTGTCTTCTAACTTCTATACATGAATGAGGCGTGCGCACACACAACAAATAAAAAATACTTTTAAAGCAGTCTAAAATATGGAGTATGCTGTTGCCCCTGTGAGTGCAGCTCCACGGTAGAGAATCTACCTGTGTTCCTGGTTCTATGTCAGCACCACAGAAAATAAACTAGAATCCACCCAAAGTCTGCTGCCTGCACAGATGAGAGGAAAGGAAAGGTCGCTTCACTGCCACTGCACAGTTCTTAAAGATTGTGGCTTTTTAAAAGCGTTAATTATGTGTACGTGTTTGTGTGTACGAGTGAGTGCGAGTACGGAACCCAGAGGAGGGCACTGGATTCTCTAGAGCTGCCCAACATAAGCGGTAGGAACTGAATTCAGATCCTCTGCCTCCCAAGTGCTAAGATTAAAGGTGTGCTCCACCACGCCCAGAGTCTGGTGCTATATCTTAAAGTGAGAATGTCCACAAGTTTATTTTTGCAACCTTTAAATCACAAAAAGCAGACGAAAGACTGAAAAAATAAAGACCAGATCAGAAGCCAGGCATGGTACTGCCCAACTCTTAACTGTACTTGGGAGGTGGACGCAGGATTCAAGGTCCATCCCCTGCTGTGTGAGTGTGAGGTTAGCCTGAGCTACACGGAAACCCCCTATTGAAAAAAAGATGTGGAGAGCCTGGGGGATATCTCAGCTGGCAAAGTACTTGCCACATAGTAACGAAGATCCGATTAACTCTCCAGCACCCACATAAAAAGCCAGGCATGGCGCACATACCTACAATGCCCACCCTGGGGAGGTAGACATGGGAGGATCTCAGGGCTTGCTGGCCAGCAGCCTAACACACTAAGTGAGCTCCAGGTCTCAAAAAACAAAATCATAGCTGACGCGGCACCTGAGAAATGACACTTGTGATTGACCTCTGGTGACCACATGTATGCATACACATGAGCAAACACATACACACACATACCACATACACAAAAAGGGCCAACTCAAATGTCAAAACAACTAAAACAGAGGCATGTCCCTGGTCCTAAACAATCCTTCACCATGTTGCTGTATGTCCAGAAGAAAGGAACTGAGCACAGGAGGAGCTAAGCCCTCCCAAGCAGCCCAGCAAGAAGGATGTGCTCTGAAGGAAAGGCCTCATGCTGTACCTAAGCCTCAGTGCTCCCCACCCCAGGTCTCACTTAGGCTAGGTTCACTTTCAAAAAATATTTTCTCCATAGTAGGAGAAAAAGGAGCCTTTCTTTCTACGGCAGTTGGCTGCCACATCTGGTACTGCTCTGAATAGAGGCTTTATGAGGAAGGGTCTACAGCCTGCAGGCATGGGTTATGCCACTGGCCAAAACAGTGAGAAACAGACTGAGGATTTATATGTCTGGCCAGCAGAGGTGCCTGAGATAATTTAGATGGAGCTGCTGTCACATCCCTAGGAGACACAGGTACCTTCTGTATTCCTATCCCAACCCAGAACTCACAGACACATGCACACGCACACGCGCACACACACACGCGCGTGTGCATATAGCTCCTTTGTTCTTCTGTTCCAGGGCTCAGACAAGAAAAGCACTGATTTCAGCTGGAGGTAGTCAGCATATAGTCTGTCTCCTGAGTGAGAAAGTGGGTAGGACAGCCTCCATCCCTGAGGAAGAATTAGGGGACACAGGCCTGTATCCTATAGCTCTGGACCAAGCATGCTGAACTCTGCCTTCCTCAGACTCCACAGATGGTATCTAAGGGGCAGAGTGACTGTGGTCAGCCTAGGACTGGCTGCCGTGCCCTCCCTGACTAGAGGTGAATCATACGTACTTCTGCCGCCATTGTTCTTCAAGACACTGGAGAGGTTGACAGAGGCAGTGCCCAGTAGTTCATTCCTCAAGGTATGACAGCTCCAGACCTTCAGATCTAAATGACTCTGGGCTGTGACATTCCTGGAAAACAAATAAGTGACTCATCACAGCCCCGCAGATGAGCCAGTCACCCCTTTAACATGAACAGACTGCTAAAAGCTACACTGCTGACATCTTACAGGGGACAAAACAGGAAGACAGTCACATACACACCTCACACGCTGACCTGTAACCCCTAGCTAATAATGAGCGCTCTGTGAGCTCAATGACATACAAACACCTAAGGAGGAGCACCATGGGGACCAAGGGCAGTGGAGTCTGCTATCCCAGCCTTCTCTCCATCCCCCTGCCTCCTGCACTCTAGAAGTGACCCCCTTACAGAACGATGATTTCATTCCAGAGAAGCTCGGAGCTCCCGATACGCTTCCCGGTCTTCTTGGTCTCGCTGGGGAGTCCATCCACGGCCACTTCCACATACGAGTTGATTCTGGGCTGGCGGTTGTGCACCTTGGGCTTTGCTGACACCACTGGATGAGACAAGAAGAAAAGGCGGATGAGTTAAGAACTCCCATAAGCCCCTTGGGGCAGACGGCCTGGCTCCTTTTGGTTATTTCCTTTTTAAAGATATTTTATTTTGTTTGTATTACATGGTGAATAGCTCTGTCAGGACAATGTTGGCTATGAATGGGTGACAACCTCATTTTCATCCCCAGCTCCCACATAAAAAAGGCTAGTGCCTGAGTAATGACACCCAAGGTTGACCACTGACCAAAACATCATGTGCACACAAACACACACGTACAAAATAAATGTTTTAGAACAAAAAATAAAAAGGGGTATAAACAAAACAAAGAAGAAACAAAAAGCATAAGTGTACAAACCAGTCTGAACTATAAAGGGAGAAAGATCACTCCCAACCCAAAAGCACATGAGATAGCCAAGTTCTTTGCCCACTGGCCTGCATCCCAGTCGCCCCAAATGAACGTTTAAATGACTGTCACCAAGTCCACTGCATGGCTGTGCTAACTCGTTACACTGTTGGGAAATGCAGCTCCTCCCAGCAGCTGAGCCTCCTCTAAGGTCTGAGAGCGCCGGGGTCCTGGAAGCCCTCAGGGACTCCTGCACTGCCTCTGAGTATCTCCATTTGGCCACACTGCAAAGTGGAGTGCTGTTTCCTCACTTTTGGCAAACCAGTTTTTAAAAAATAGCCTAAAGCTAATCAATCACTAAGACTCAACCAAGAGTTTCTACAGACACTGCTAGGCACACATCCTACGGAGCCCCACAACTCATGAAGCGCGAATATCCCATCTCCCTGACTGTACCCAGGAGGAAACAGGCTTGAGAAGAGAGGTCACTACGGCTGAGATGGGGACGCAATCCCAACATCTGAGGAAGAACAGGAGGAGCGCTGCAAGTTCAAGGCCAGCCTGGTCTACATGAGGCATTCCAGGCTGGACAGAGCTACTCTCAAAGATCAAAACAAAATAGCCAGGCAAAGTCACTCGTGCCTGTAATCCCACTGACTGGAGAGGCTGAGATAAGAGAATCATCTTAAGTTCAAAAGTCCACCCTGAACTACAGAGTGAGTTCTAGGTCAGCCTGAGCCAGAGTGTATGGGAGTGGGGAGGTTCACTTCTCCAGTTATATAAAGAAGGAGCAGTAACTACGGAAATCAAGAAACAAAACAAAATAAAATATCCAAAAAACAAAACAAAACAAAAAACATTTGGTGCTAAGAGTCAAGCAACAGGGCTGGGGGCTGAGAATAAAGGCTTGTCACAGACATAAAACCTAATGGAAAATGTACAGCTTTGCACGTACAGCAAGGCTAACTGACGCCATCTAGTGGTAAGATAGGAACACTGCATACCTTGACTTTAAAAATAGGAACATGTTTCAATCAGTCCTAGACAATCTCCTTAAAATCAACACCTGCCAGGCCTGGTGAAATATACCTTTAGTTCTGGAACGCAAGAGGCAGAGCCATGTGGATTTCTGTGAGTTCAAAGCCAGTCTGGTCTACACGGTGTGTTTCAGGCTAGCTCAGCAGGACTATATAGTGAGACCCTGTAGATAGCTCAGTGGTTATGAAGAACATTTATCACTCTTGTAAAGGACCTGAATCCAGCCCCCAGCACCCACAAGGAAGCTCACAACCATCTATAGCTCCAGTTCCAGGAGCTGATGCTGTCTTCCAGTCTCCTTAGGTACCACTCATGCATATAATAAACTTACATATATGCAGGAAAACACTCATATCTATGAAACAAAAATAAATCCTAGGAAGAGAATTAAATTCAAATTCTTTACTTCACAGCTGGGCCATCTAAGTTCCAGGGAGCCAGATGAATGTCTCTAAGATCAAAGTTAGTAAAAGGCAGGTATGAAGCAGGTGCCAACTCCCCCAAGTCAATTCTCTCTGCTCTCTCAAGACAGGCTTTTCCTTTTGTTCTGATCTGGTTTTAGTTTAGGTTTTTGTACTCTAGTTTTTTCCCTGGTTTGGTTTGGTTGGTTGGTTTGTAGGATGGTAGGTTTCGTTTGAGAGAGGGTCACATGTATCTGGAGCTGGCCTCCAACTGTCTGTGTAGCCAAGGGTGACTTTGAACTTCTAATCTGCCTCATCTGTGGATTACGGGCACACCACAACACCCAGTTTATTTAGTAGAACTCAACTCAGTCCTACTTCATGCATGCCAAACACACTCTAACAAGTAAGCTACACTGCCCAAGTCAAACTGCAAAAATCTGAGGCCTTAGGATAAATCCCCAAGTATCTTTAATATAAATATGCAGGTGTTAAGCAATGACAAGCTAGAAGAAAATAAGAAGGGGGGACAGGGAGACACAGATGTGAGGAACTTAGCAGGGAGTGGGGAAGGCCTCACTGAAGGGTGACTTCTGTGTAAAGACGAAAGCAAGCTAAAAGCATTTCACTCAGAGATAGCAAGGGCAAAGGCCCAGAGGCAGAGGCCTGCCAGGTGAGTTCAGCATACACCAGGAGGCCAGAATGACTCAGGCGTAATGAATGCAGAGGGAAGAGGACACAGAGAAAACAGTGCTCGTCAGCTTTGACTCTGAAATGCAGAGATGTGGCTAACATTTTAACAAGACTACTGGTTGCTGTGTAACCACAACATCAAGGAAGAAGACAAAGAGCAGAATCAGAAAGGCAGGTCTAAAGACCTTACTCTAGAACAGAGTGCTAGTGGCTAAGTGGCAACAGGACTGGCATGAGTGCTGGATACTAGATGCTGGCTTCCCTGCCAGGCCAGCGTGAGCGATAAGAAGTCAGGAGCATGGTTCCAGACACGGGCACTTGCTGTGTTCACTCTGAGAATGACAGTCAGGCTACTGAATACTGGGAGTTCCAGGGAAGGTATAGGCCACAGACACCAATCTGAGAGTGACCTTTTACTGAAGGCATTTAAAGCTATGAGGCTGGGTGGGACCACCGAGAGCATTAGCGTACAGAGGCAGAGCCCTGAGTACAAAGGAATCAACCATCTCAGACCATTTTAGCCAAAAGTTCTATTTTTCCCACATCCCCATTATTTGTCTTCTGTTGCAAGGACTCTAGTTATAATGGCATAATTTCCTGAGACAAATGCTACATTTCCAAACTGTTTCAGAACACCTGACTCTCCAGACAGATGTGCCTCAAAGACTTCAAACAATGACACTCACCTTTCAGGGTAAGCTGGGACTTCTCAAATGGCAGGGCCACTCCTGCCCGGCTGGAGCTGGCCGATGCCATGTCATCACAATGGAACTGTGAAGAAAGCAGAGTGGCAGGGTTAGTCAGCAGCTGAGGAGGAAACTAAAGAACTCAACCCAAAGAGCTGGAGAGATGGCTTGGTGTTAGGAACACTTGTGACCCTTGCAGAGGACCTGGGTTCAATTCCCAGCACCCACACAGTACTTCACAATCATTTGTAACTCCAGTTCTAAGGAACCTGATGCCTTCTTCTCAACTCCAAGGGCATCAGGCATGCATGTGGCATGCAGACATGAATGCAGGCAAAATATTCATCCACATAAAATTAAATAAATAAATCTTAAAAATTAAAAAGGAAACCTCATTCCCAGAAAAGGTTTGATAATTCATGCCTGCAATCTGTATGACAACACAAGTTTATAATCTCAGTGCTTGCAAGGTGGAGGCCATAGACAGGCAAGGTCATTCTCAGCTGTACAGTGAGTTCAAGGACAGCACAGTCTACATAGTAAGTTCCAGGACAAACAAGACTATATAAAGACAGCTTGTCTCCAAAAATATAAACAAACAAACAAACAACTAAGCCAGCTTTTTATGGGTCATTGAACCTAAAGATCTGATTGAACATTTCTCCAGTGATCTCAAATGGCTAATAAAGCCATACAAAGATGTCCGATACCACCCAACAGGCGTCCGTCACTCATGGGGTTAAAAGCAGAAGTTGACCTAAAACAGAATTCTTGAACTCAAATGTGATCCTTGGAACATCATCAGGTTTCACTTAGAAAATACTAGTTCCTTGAGCTGTGTGGATATTAGAATAACCTTAACCCAGTTCATTACACAACATAAAAAAATCACATTTGTCAATGTGATCAGTGATCTCAATAGACAGGCCTCCGAACAGCAGAAAGCTGTCAAGTCTGCCCTGCCGCGGGAGAGTGGCCCAAAATCCTAATTTTCTTGTAAGAACTATTTTGTTACTGGCAACAAATACTGTCAGTTGTTTCCTTAGAGTGTCAAGTTTGCTTCATTCAGTTTGAAGAAAATGTCTGCCAATTTCTCAAATCTCGTAACTTCAATTTGTTTCTCAGTTGTTTTCTGAAGGAAAAATTGTATTTCACGGGGGAAAAAAAAGCAACAACTCTACACAGATTCAAGAACTGCTCAAGTACTTATCTTCAGCATTCATATTCAACAGAGAGAATATACAAAGACAATGAGTCAAGAGTCAGATGGGCTGGCAAGATGGTTCACATGTCACACAAGCCTGGATACCTGAGTTCAATCTATGGACTCAAACCCACACAGTTCCACAAAGATGTCCTCTGACCTCCGATGCCCACAAAAGCCATGGCACTTGCATCGCCCTAACTCCTACACACACACACACACACACACACACACACACACACACACACACACACAAAGAACATAGGGACAATAATAAATAGGAAGTGGAGACGGCTCAGCTGTTCAGAGCATATATCTCCTTTAGAGGACCTGAATTTAGTGTCCACACAAACACATCATGTAACTCACAACTGCCTCTAACTCCAGCTCCAAGGGGTCCAACACCCAGGTGGCCTCTGTACAAACATGCACAAACATATACATAAACGCAAACTTTTAAAATATAAAAATACAGTGAGTTTTCAGCTGTGTTTTGTTTGTTTGTTTTTTGAAACACAGCCTCACTATGTAGCTCTGGTTTTCCTGGAACTCACTGTTGTAGACCAGGCTGACCTCTAATTCACAGAGATACTCCTTCCTCGGCCTCCCAAGTGGTGGGATTAAAGTTGTGCACCACCATAGGCAGCTCCTTCAAGGATTCTGTACTGAAGTGTTCCTTTCTCCTCAGACCGTGATGGAGAGTGTGAAGACAACAGCACTCGAGGCTGCAGAACCAGTGGCATCTTTGCTTTTGCACCTTCAATGCAAGCATGACCACAGTGAGATTGAGTGACAGGTGAGTGTTGTTATGAAGAGTTTTTATGATGCAGAGGTTCAAAGAGTGCTATTAAAGCAGCATCCGCTGAGTGCTGTGGTATGTCTATACGATCCCACAGCTTGAAAGACAGGAGGATCACTGTGAGTTCAAGGTCAGTTTGAGCTACATAGTAAGACTCAACCTCAAAAACATTGTAAGGGCTGCATGTGGTAGCACACACCTAAAATTCCAGCAGCACTCCAGAGGTGATAAGTTCAAGGCTAGTCTAGGTTATAAAACCAAAACAAAATAAACCATCAAGCCAGAGCTGTACTCATGACAGGCAAGCCCTCTGCCAGAGCTACACCTCTGACCCTAGATACTCTACCTCCAGTGGAAACCTCCAGAATGTTCCTCAGAGGAAAAAACAAAATAGTATAGTATTCTACAGCTCATGATCCCCAGAGACCTTGTTAAAACCTCCAACAGTGATTCTCAGTCCCTTCCACAGGACTGAGCAGACAACACTGGAACAACAAGAGCTCTCATCCCTGAAGTGCTGGCTTCTAAAACCCACACTATCTGAAGGCCTTTCTGCCTTTTCAAATTGTGGCGTGTTTTGTTTGTTTGTTTTGTTTTGTTTTGTTTTGTTGTTTTTTGAGACAGGGTTTCTCTGTGTAGCCCTGGCTGTAGACCCACTCTGTAGACCAGGCTGACCTTGAACTCAGAAATCCACCTGCCTCTGCCTCCCAAGTGCTGGGATTAAAGGCATGTGCCACTACTGCCCGGCTATTGTGGCCTGTTTCTAAAATGGGACACTGCACCACCCTGAAAAATGGAGATTCAAATAACATTCACCATTCTTAAACTGGGAGAGGGAAGGGGGAAGGGAGAGGAGCAGGAAGAGAACAGTGAACATGTGAACTTCTACAGAACAACTGTCACGGGACAGTGTAAGGAAACACGGCTGCATGGAAAGGACAGAGTCACTAAACCACACGTTCCCTCTTCCAGGACAGAGGTATTAGGAAATGAGACAGAGACTGAGAAACTTTAACTGTGTGTGCAACATTTATCTTTTACTATTTTAGATATTCTTAGATTTTTATGTTATATGTATGAGTGTTTTGCCTGTGTGCATGTATGTGGATCATTTGTATGTCTGGTGCCCATGGAAGCCAAACAAAAAAAAAAGGTTTCCACCGAATCCCTGGAACTGGAGTCATGGATGGGTCTGAATCACCTCGCGGGTGTTGGAAACAGAACCTGGGTCATCTGGAGGAACAACCAGCAGTGGTCTTAACCACTGAGTCATCCCTCCAGACCCAAGCCAGAGTTCTCAGGAGAGTTATCTCAATCTCTGAACCATTTGTAAGTCTGAGCATTTTTTCTAAGTGAACAACAGCTTTAAAGAAAAATGACAGTACACTGAAGGCCCCGTGGTTGGTGCTTTAACAGAGGCTTAGGCTCAAAGAGTTGGAAAACCACTACTTATAGACTTTAAAATCTTGATGTCTGTTTGGATACTCCCTTCCCCAAGGCAACTGAAGTAAGGGTAGTTTTTGAAGCAGCTTCGTCTCCTGATCTTTGGCCTTTGGTCCAAAGGTCTAAACAACGAAACTTGGAGCCTCCACAGGGATTTGTTAAGGAGGAGAAAAGCAAAGGATCTTGATCTACAACTAACAGCCCAAAACAAAATCAAGGATAAGCTCAGGAAGAACAAACCCAGCTGAGAACATAAGGAGAAATAGGCCCCAAACGCCATCTCTCTCCAGTCCTTCCTAATTACAGCCCGCCGTTTATGAACACTGATCTGTTATTATGTGAGCTTTGTCTGCCACTCCAGATCCAATTAGCCAGGTACCACCTGACCATTGCAAGGTAAGCTATGTGAACTGTAAAACCCTCCAATGTGCACATAGAGAAAACTGACCATAACTAGAAGGTGAAGACAGGCATTGGTGTTCTGGGCATGTCAATTCCCATCAGTCAACACCACACAAGAGGTCTAGATAGATGCCAGAGTTTGCGGCTAGCAATGGGCTATACCGCAAGACTAAAGGAAGCTTGTAAAACCTGAACACAGAATGTGTTCCACTTCTGATTCAGAAACACAAATAGATGACTCTTTCCAGCTAGTAATGAGGACATGTTCACATATACAACTGAAAGACAGACAGAGCAGGAAGGAGGAAACAGGAAGTGGGGAGAAGAGAAGAAAGAAAAGAGTCAGGAAAATAAGCTTAGCTTCTGTGCCAGAGACAGGCAGGGGAGGAGGGAGACCAAGGGCTGCATACACAGATTCCACCTCTGCAGACAGTAACGAGCCAGTGGAAGGTGGGGAAGACACCAAAACTCCTGACCCTTTCCAATTTGAGCAGATTCACACAATTTCTAAATAAATAAGATGGCATTTTATCTCTGAATTTACCATCCATGTAAGGCTTGACAGGCAGTTTTGAGATTTTTTGTTTGTTTGTTTTGTTTTTTTGTTTTTGGTTTTGTTTTTCTGAGACAGGGTTCTCTGTGCAGCCCTGGCTGTCCTGGAACTCACTCTGTAGACCAGGCTGGCCTCGAACTCAGAAATCCGCCTGCCTCTGCCTTCCAAGTGCTGGGATTAAAGGCGTGCACCACCACTGTCCTGCAGCAGTTTTGTTTTACGTTTTGTTTTTTTCTTTAACCTGTGTCTCTAAGTACATGCACTTATACGCACTGGAGGCCAGAGAGGGATGCTGGTCATCCTCTATCACTCTCCTTACTCCTTTGAGGCAAAGTCTCTTCTTCTTGAAGCTGGAGCTCAAGTTTTATTGGCTAAACAGCAGCTCCCAGTAATGCTCCTGTCTCAGTGCTGCCCCAGGCTGGGGTTCAAGTGTGCCAGGAACAGCAGCTGGTTACCTAAGTGCTGGGTCCATGCTCCAGTCCTCCCAACTCCATGCTAGCACTCCTAACTCCTAAATATGCTAGCCACATATTTTGTTTTTGAAGACATGGTCCCCTATAGCCCATGCTGGTCTTGAAGATAACTTAAAGATATTTATTTTATGTATAAGTACATTACAGATGGTTGTGAGCCACCATGTGGCTGCTGGGATTTGAACTCAGGACCTCTGGGAGAGCAGCCAATGCTCTTACCCGCTGAGCATCCCTCCAGCCCCCATGCTAGTCTTGAACTCATCAACCTTTATTTAAACTCAGGAGGCAGAGGCAAGTGGACCCCTGAGTTCGAGGACAGCCTGGTCTACAAAGAAAGTTCCAGGACAGCCAGGACTATGCAGAGAACAACAACAACAACAACAACAACAATAATAATAATAATAATAATAATAATAAATGACTGAAAAAATGCTAAAGAAATAAAAAACAACAACATGTGTTATAGTTGCTGTTCAAAGTCCCCTTCCTACCCAATTATACAGGCAGCTGCCTCTCCTTAAACCCAAGAAGAGAATTAACTTTGTTTCCCAACAGACTGAACTGAACCACTTTCTTCGCTGAGGTCCTAACACAAAGATCAACCTATTGGCACCTCACACTTAGCAATGCTGGGAATGTGGCTCAGCCTAGCACAAGAAAGGCCCTGGGTTCAAGCTCCAGTACAGAAGAGTTTTAATGTGCCCAGCTGGAAACAAAAGGAAGTCCAATGACACAGGGCAGCAAAGCAGGTAGGAGACAGAGTTTGGCTACAAGAATCCTCCTCTTCCTTGTATTTTCCTGCAAAGCATCAAACCCAGGACCTCAGGCTTACTAGTCAAGTGTTCTACTGCTGACTACACCCCAGATCCTGCACTAGCTCAGAATCTTGACTTGGCTTGCAGGACACAGATGGTGCATTGGAAATAAGAGTGACTCTTCTTTTATTTATTATTCCTGAATTATAATTCACATGCCATAAATTTATTCTGTTTGTTTTGGTTTTTGTTTTGTTTTGTTTTTTTGAGACTGGGCTATCCAAACACGTGTAGCTGTGGCTATCCTGAACACGTTCTGTAGACCAGGCTGTCCTCAAACTCACAGACCTCCACCTGTCTCTGCCTCCGAGTGCTGGGACTAAAGCATCACCATGCCCAGCTCATTCTCCTTTTTAAAAAACAAAATCTCTTAAATGGGTGTAGTGATGCACACCTTTAATCACAGCACTCAGGAGACAGAAGCAGGTGGACCTCTGTGAGTTCGAGGCCAGCCTAATCTATATAGTGAATTCCAGGACAGCCTGAGCTACATAGAGAGACCCTGTCTTAAAAGAAAAAAAGGAAAGACAAATTCTCTTTGGGCAAGATTGATTTCAAACTTACTATGTCCCCTTGAATCAGATTCCCGTGCCTCCACAGCGAGTGCCTGGGCTGACAGACACGCACCATCAGACCTGGTTTGTGAAAAGCTGGAGACAGAACCGACTAAGCTCCATCCCTCACTCCATAACTCATCCTTCTAGGGCACACAATTGTACCGGGCTCTAGGAGCTTTGAAGCTGCCATCACCTCTGACTCCAGGCCATTTCATCACTCCCAAATAAACTCTGTCAACGACTGGCCCAGCCCCTCTCCCCCAGCTCCCCGCAAACATCAATCTATTTTTGTCACAGTGGATTTGCCTACTCCAGACAATTCATACAAATGCAACCACGTGACCTGTGTGTGGTCTTGTAACTGCTTTCTTTCACAGAATGTTTCAGGTCACTGTAACGCCTACCTTTCCTTTTGTGGCTGAATGTGGCTCCATTGGACAGTGGTACCTTTTACTTATCCATTTGTCTGTTGTGGACACTGGGCTGTTAGGACCAGTTGATTCACTCTTTTCTCTCCTTTAATACTTACTTATTCATTTTTCATTTGTTTGTATGCATACCTCCATGAGCTCTTATGTGCACCAAGTGCACGGAGCTGCCGTTGTGAGCCACTGTGTGCATCCTGAACTTGGGCCCTCTGGATGAGCAAGGACTCTTAACCAGTGAGCTACATCTCCAGTTCTGCTTCTTGTTCTTCTCTGTGCTCAAGATGTAAGGACCCCAGGCCTGACCCATGCCAAGCAAGCCCTGCCTCTCTGCACACAGCACACTGACTGGGCCACACTGCCAGTCTGCCTCGTTTTTACTTCTGTTTTGCTTTTAACTTTACTTTTTGGTTCTAACAAAATGTCCTCAAGCTCTTTATGAATTGAGGATGACCTTGAACTCCTGATCCTCCTACCTCTAGGAGAAAGTTCTGGGTTATTCTTGGCTGTGTATTATAATGAGGTTCCAGGCCAACCTGAACTAAGAGAGAGAGTAAGAGGACAACACTTTAAGCTGAGCACTCAGGAGGTAGGGAAAGAAGAATCAGGCTTTTAAGGCCAGTCTTAGTTACATGGTAAATTTGAGGCCAGTCTGGGCTACATGGAACCCTGTTTCAAAACAAAACAAAACAAAACAAAAGATTAAAAAAGAAGACTCCTTTAATCCCAACACAGGAAGGCAGAGGTGAAGAGGAGGAAGAAGAGAAGCAGAGCCAGCCTGGCCTAGTGGAATAGATCTGTAACCTCAAGCTGAGGCAGAAGAATCACAAGGGCCAGCCTATGCTACAACAGTACAAACTTAATCTGAGTATCTGACTGAGACTATCTTAGGAGAAAAAAGGAGGTGGGGCAGCACTGGGGCTCTGAGGTCCGTGCTCCTAATACACATAAGGCCTGGGTTCACTCCTAGCATTTGCATCCTAAACAAGAGGGAGACGCGCAGGGCATATTTGTAAGTAAAGACCATCCCTGTATCCTCTTCTAAAAGATTTGGAAAAGTCTGTCCTACAGATCTCTCCTTCCCTTCCCACCCTCAAGCCTATCCAGACTTTTCCAACACACACACTTGCTTCTTTCCTGGCCTCTTTCCAGCATCCAGCACTGAACTGTCTTCCACTCACGAAAGGCCCAAAGTGAAAAACAATCACATTTCAGAAACGTTGCCAAACAGCATGTAAAAATTGGAAGGGAGCTTTGTGCTAGAAAGAGGCTGCCAGCACTGGCCACCTCCACCACACAGTCCAGGTTCAACCCTAAGAAGACCAAAGTGGTGTGTGTGCCTGAGGTGCACTGGAGGTGAGATCTGCACCACATCGCCTCAGCCCAAGAGGCACAACTGGTGATGGAAAGAAAGGTCTGAGGTGATGTTGAGACCAACCACTCAGAGCAGACAGGCTGGACTGCGGTTGTACGCTCTGCCTCTGCCTGGCCATCAAAGTCTTCAAGAGGCCACCAAGAGACAGAAAGAAGCAAAAACAAAACAAACAAAAAAACAAAAAACTAAACACAGTGGAAATCTCTCTTTTGGTGTGGTTGTCAACACCACCCCACAGATAAGACACCAGTCTTTAGCTAGGTAACTTTCTGGAACTATTAAGGAGATCCTGGGGATGGTACAGCCTATGGGCAGCCATGTGGATGGCGGCTGTTCTCATGACATCAGAGGTGATGTCAGCAGCTGTGCAGTGGAATACCCAGCTAGTTAGAAAGCAACAAGAGAAAATATTTCAATATGTCATGGAAGGGAAATAACAGAGATGGTAAAACAGATCTCGAGACAAACACCATAGAGGATGCATGAGTAACCAAAGGAAGAGGCCCACTCTGAGTCAAGAGACTCGGCATCACCTTGAAGGGATTACCACTCGAATCACTGTTTCTAAACCAAGGGCAATGAGGAGAACAAAGATCTCACAACCTTCTAAACAGATTCTAGTTGGGATCAAAGGAATGAGATCTTCCCTGAGAACAAGATGTCAGCTCTTATAGAATCCGTCACAGTCCTGAATTATACAGGGATTCTAATGATCACTTGGGCCAGGCTGCTGAGACGGCTCCAAGGAAAAGGTGTTTGCTGGCAACACTGAGGATCTGAATCCATCCCACACAGTAGGAGAAAAGAACAACTCCTGAAAGTTGTCCTCTGACCTCCATGTGTATGCCATAATCTAATCACAATCTGACTTGATGTTCATGAATCCATTATCTTCCTGATGAAAACTTCAGATCCCAAGACCAAGAAATCCAAGGGTCACCCACTGTCTTAGTTAGGGTTTCCATTGCATGAAGAGACACCATGACCAAGGTAACTCTTATCAGGACAAAACATTTCATTGGATTGGCTTACAGTTTCAGAGGTTTAGTTCATTCTCATCGTGATGAGAAGCATGACAGCATTAAGGCAAACATGGTGCTGGAGAAGCCCAGTGTTCTACATCTTGATCCAAAGGCAGCCAGGAGGAGACTGGATGTGTTTCACACTGGGCATAGGTTGAACATTTAAGACCTCAAAGCCCCACCTCCACAGTGACACACCTCTAACCAGGCCACACTTCCTCATAGTGCTACTCCCCATGGGCCAAGCATTCAAACACCTGAGACTATAGGGGCCAAACCTACTCAAACCACCACATCCACCCACTGCAAGGTTCCGTTTGTGTTAAATCTATAAGACAGCAGGCTGGGGATGAGGGGAAGAGGAGGGGAATGCACTGTGCTCAACATGTATTTGGTAAAGCTGGTATTTTAAACTTTAAAAACCCATTTATTGTCCTACTTGCCTTTCTCTTTCCATCCTCGGAGGCTCAGAAACTGGTTGCCAACCAGAAAGCCAGAAATTCCTGAAGTCAGCACTTGAGCTGATTTCAGAAGCACTCCAAGATAACAGTTGTAAAAACAACCTTCCCAACTAGAGCAAAAGAAACCCATCAGCTTGTTGTTTTCAAAAGGCCTTTCTTTAATACTAGTACTTGGGAGATAGAGGTAGAAGATCCCTTAAGTTCAGGGCCAGCTTGGTCTACATAGTGAGTTCTAGGCTAGGGCTACATAATAAGACCTTGTCTTGAAAAAAAAAAACAAACAAACAGAAAAAGGGGGAGGGGGGTCTTAGCCAGGAGGTGGTGGCACACAATGTTAATCCCAGCACTTGGGAGGAAGAGGCAGGTGGATTTCTGAGTTTGAGGCCAGCCCAGTCTACAGAGTGAGTTCCAGGACAGCCAGAGCTACATAGAGAAACTCTGCCTCAAAAAACAAAAAAACAAACAAAACAAAAACAAAAAACAAACAGAAAAAGGAGAGGCGGGGTCTTAGCCAGGAGGTGGTGGCACACAATGTTAGTCCCAGCACTTGGGAGGCAGAGGCAGGTGGATCTGAGTTCAAAGCTAGCTAGATGGCCAGGGCTACATAGTGAGACCCTGTCTTGAGGGAAAAAAAGTAGGGGGGGGGGGTGGGAGTGGGGAGGATGTCTTTAAATGAAAAAGAAGAGAGACCCAACTTCCCTGCAGTACCTAGGTGGTCTTCAGACATGGCCAGTGTTGACTGAACTACAAGTTCAAGCTCAATAGCAACATTTTTCCTGGACACATAGTCACATTCCTCTCTGGGTGACCTTGTCCAGTCTCAACTCCAGGCTATACAGTAACAGCTCCATGTACACATCTCCTGCCCCTGCTTGCCACCTGACTTCCTCATTTAATTGCCCCAGTATCTTCTTCTCTTGGGTTCATACTAGGCCTTGTACAATCAATGTGAACAAAACTGAATCTAAGCCCTGACTGCCCTATGTTTTTGTTTATTGAGACAGGGTCTTATGTAGCCCAGGCTGGATTCCAAAGGATGATAACTCTGACTGAACTCAAATCCTCCTCCAGTCTCTGCCTGAGTGCTGGGATTACAGATGTGTGCCATCACATCCCATTTATGCTGTGCTGGGGACCAGACCACAGCCTTTATGCACACTAGGCAAACACTCTACCAACTGGGCCACGTCTCCAGCTCTTGTCCCCCATTTAATGACAACTCCATTTTCTCTCTGTTCATATCCAAACCTTGGGAGTCACCTTTGCTCTCATCCTCTCACTCCATACCCAAGTCACCTCATCCACAGATCTGACTGGCTGAGCTTCAGAATATACCCCAATGAATTCTTCACCTTGTATGACAGTGCCCTCCTCATACATCTTTTACCTCTGCCCTGGCTCCTCTTTTTCCTCCTCACAAAAATCGCAGTGTGCCTGTCGAAAGGCAGGACAGTATCCACTCCTCAGCTCAGATGCTTCACTCATCCTGTGATCACCAGCATCCACATAAAGGCCCACAAGGCCTTCCCTGACCTGCCCAATGTTTGCTCCCACACCCCAAACCCTTGTGAACTCACTATCTCTGCTCACTTAGCCTTCTCCAGCCACGCTGTGTTCCTGGCTGATCCCCAAACCTGTCAAGGTGTTTCCCCTTCCAACCATTTGATCTTGGTTATCCCTTCGCCTGGACTGTCCTACCCTCACTCAGTCCTGTGTTCCATCCCTTTTCCCCTTTGGGATCTCGGATAAGAGCCAGCACACCTCGATCCTGGCACCCAGGAGGCTAAGCCAGAAGGAGTGTCAGTTTAAAGCTAGCCTGAGCTACAATATAAATTCCAGAAAGTCTGAGCACTGAGAAAGTGTGAGACCTGTCCCACCAACCCCCCAAGAAAGACTGCTAAGATTACAAGCATGAGTCACTACATACACCCTGCTGAAACGCATTTAATTATATTGTCTTTGCATAGTAAATATAAATTACCACCATTTATAACATGTATTTATAGATTACATTTATATGATTTTACTAGAATATAAAACATTGGATCCAGCCAGCAGTAGTGGCACATGCCTTTAATCCCAGCACTCCAGAGGCAAAGACAGGAAGATCTTTGTGGTTTTGAGACCAGCCCAATCTACAGAGTGAGTTCCAGGACAGCCAGAGGTACACAGAGAAACCCTGTCACAAAAACAAACAAGCAAACAAAAATCAATGCAACATTGCAGCTTTCATGTTGAATCTCCAAATTCTGATGCATTTGACACTTATAGGCTGTACCAGGGTTTGACAGCATATGTGGTCAGTGGCCTCCATACTGAACAGCCAAACTCCAGAAAAACGCCTGTAATAAAGTGGGTTGTACAACTATCCCCTGAAGGAAGAATATTTTCCTAGGAAAAGACAATTGTGGCAGAAGCTGTGGTTTGAATAGGTCCCCAAAGTGTACCTGGTGGAAACTTTACCCTTAGCCGGGCAGTGGTGGCACACGCCTTTAATCCCAGCACTTGGGAGGCAGAGGCAGGCGGATTTCTTGAGTTCGAGGCCAGCCTGGTCTACAGAGTGAGTTCCAGGACGGCCAGGGTTATACAGAGAAACCCTGTCTCAAAAAACCAAAACACAAAACAAAACAAACAAACAAAAAAGTCTAGAAACTTTACCCTAGTGCAACAGGGTTGGGAGAAGAGACCTTTAAGAGATTAGATCCTGAGAGGCCTGGTGCTCACAGAACACTGACAGGCCCATAGTCCTGTGCCTATGCTTGTTCTCTTGCCTTCTACCATGGAATGACTTAGCAGAAAGGTCCTCCAAAGTAGACCCTCTGTCTTAGTTAGGGATTTACTGCTGTGAGCAGACACCATGACCAAGGCAAGTCCTATAAAGGACAACATGTAATTGGGGCTGGCTTACAGGTTTAGAGATTCAGTCCAGTATCATCAAGGTGGGAGCATAGCAGCATCCAGGCAGGCATGGTGCAAGGAGCTTAACATCTTTATCTGAAGGCTGCTAGTAGAAGACAGGCTTCCAGGCAGTTAAGATGAGAATATTAAAGCCCACACCCACAGTGACACACCCACTCCAACAAGGCCATACCTCCTAATAGTGCCACTCCCTGGGCCAAGCATACACAAACCATCACACCCTTCATCTCAGACTTCCCAGCCTATACTCCCAAGACAAACTTCTAGTTTATAAATTACTCTGCAATGGACTGAGACTCTATGCAAGTATACAGCAGGCAAGGTTTTCTCAGAAATATCAGTTACATTGTACATTTGCAATTTCTTTCTCTTACCCTAGTCTATTTTTTCTACATGTCTTTATTTATTTATTTATTTATTTATTCTTTCCTTCTTTCTTCCTTGTCTCGTAACCCAAGTTACATCTGAAAATTTGAACTTCCAGCAATCCTCCTGCCTCTGCCTCCCAAGTGCTCAGATTACGGGTATATACGCCACTTATACCCACCCTAATAGCATACTTTCTATATTTGAAAACTACTTTAAAATGAAACTTTTTATTGCTTCTATGAATTAAAAATAATAGGTCTAGGAATAAGAAAAAAAACTAGGTTGTAGAAAAGGTGGCTCATCAGATAAAGGTGTTTGTCACCAAGCCTGACAACTGGAACTCAATTCCCAGGACCCATATGGTAGAAGAAGAGAACCAACTCTTGCATTTATTCACTAGCTCTGGAATCTAACATCAGGACTTAAGTAAGCCTCAGTTTCTTCATCCGTTAATGAAGCAATGCAACTTTCACAGATCTGGAACTGGATGAGATGCTGGGCCAGGCACAATGGTGAATGAAGGCCTGCGATCCCAGCTCTTGGAAGGTAGAGACAAGAGAATCTATCATGCCCAGCCGTGGTGGCACACGCCTTTAATCCCAGCACTTGGGAGGCAGAGACAGGCGGATTTCTGAGTCCAAGGCCAGCCTGGTCTACAGAGTGGGTTCCAGGACAGCCAGGGCTACACAGAGAAACCCTGTCTCAAAAAAAAAAAAAAAA
>NW_021604632.1:8217993-8220165 GCF_004785775.1 Grammomys surdaster
GGGGGGAGAGAAGAGGAAGGGAGGGGAAGGGAAGGGAAAGGAGAGAGGTTGAGCATAGTGAATAATACACAGCTTTAATTTCATCTTTTGGGAGGCAGAAGCAGGTGGATCTTTATAAGTTCTAGGCCACCCAGGTCTACACAGTAAAGCTGTCTCAAATAAGTAACCAAAAAAAAAAAAAAATAAATGAGAATCTGGTATCAGTTCTTTCCAAACAGGGACACAGCCATTAAATGAAGGACTTTAAGATGACCTGGGTGGTACAGTCCTCAAATCCCAACTACTGTGGAGACAGAGACAGAAAGAGCACAAGTTCGAGGCTTGCCTGAGCTACAGGAGTTTGAGGCCACCCCAGGCAACTTACTGAGATCCTGTCTCAAAAGGAAAAAACAAAAAATTACAAAAAGGACTATGGTATAGCTCAGTGGTAAGGTGCAATGTTCAACAAAAACCAAGAAAAGTAAAAAAGACTGACAAGTCAACTGAAGCCTTTTCCTCATGCTTCTGGTTTTCCCATAGACCAGAAACACTGAATAGAGAAAATCCCTCGTTCACCACATACACCAAGCAGTGTGACCTTTAAAAACTCATTTATTTCTCAAACACTGACCAAGTACTCCTAACATACTAGTCATGGAGCTAGTAGCCAAAGAAGTCATGTAAAACCGGATCACTGCCCTTGAATGATTTACAGTCTTAGCAGCAAGAAGACAGGTAAACAAGGAAGAAAAACAAAACGAAGACGGCAGGCTGGGACTAAAGAGATGCAGGTAAGAGCACTTACTGCTCTTCCACAGGACCAAAGGTCAGTTCCCAGCATGCAAACCCAGAGGCTCACATCCACCTGTATCTCTAGCTCCAAGGGACCCAATGCTCTCCTCTGGCCTCTGTGAGCACATACACACAGCAACACACACACATACACATGATTAAAAATACATCTTTCATTTTAAGTCAATTCTCTAAGCTTGTTATCTATGAAATGGGAATTTCTCGAGACTGCTACAAAAATTAACTTTTAAATGTTTATAATATACCCCCAAGTCTTCAACTCCTAAAGTATTAGTGCAAAGCGACCCCGGCTCTTGTCACTGTCCCATTTGAACCCTGACACCTTCACTGCATTCATAAACTTCACTTCATTTCTGCAAACCTTAGGAAATGTGAAAGGAAAAAAGGATGGACTGTTTGTTTATTTAGGTCCTACAGGGTAGCCCAGGCTGGCCTGGAACTTGGAGCCATCTTCATGCCTCAGCCTAGAGGATGAAGAATCTTATAATGGGTATTTTAACCTCAAAAACTACGATCTAGGTCACAGTTCGAAGGAACGCAAGAGAAACTTCTCAGTCACTCCACCTAGTCACAGCTGGTCAAGATAAGCAGTCACATGGTAAAAGAAGCTGCATAATTTAAGCTTTAGAGGAAATGTCTCAAAGCGGTATGGGTAGACTTTCAACTGTCCAAGACTTCAGCAGTCAATGCGTTGCTGAGGTAACGCTGGCCCAGGTCGCTGACAACAGTGTAGGTTAAAAGTCTTGTTATGATCACAGCAAAGCATCTACACGTCTTTATTTTTTTCTTTTTCTTTTTTTTTTTTTGGGGGGGGGGGCTCGAAGATGACCCGATCCGGGAGTATCTCAAAGAAAGATGATCTGAAAGGGCTGGGCTCCCAACAAGTGGAAACCCTACCCAAACAGGGCAAAGTGGGTGTGACCAGAGTCAGACGATCAAGACTCAGGGATCCCTCCTTAAGTTTAAAAACTGAACAGGACCGGTATCAAAGTCTCGGGTCGCCATCATCTTCAAAGAGGATGGAAGGAAAAGACTCTCGGAATGGGGTCCAGGCCGCATCGTCCAGATTTTTTCTCCCTGTCCCTACAAGCCAGACGCCCACTGCCAGGCAGCCCCTTCTAGGGAGCATGCGAGTCTCCCCGGCTGAGGTCGGGCCCCCTTCACAGACGCAGCTCCTCCGCACCGCAGGCGACCGGGCTGGGGTCCCGTTCCGGAAGCGCCAGCAGCGGGCGACTCCCGCCGGGCCCCGCGCCCACCCCGCCCGGGCGCAAGCCGGGACACCCCTCCTCGGAGGCCGGAACCGCGCGCCAGGCCCCTCCCACAGGAAGCCGCCGCCCCCCGGCGCCCGCCCCGCGCCGCCCCCGGCCCCTCGCGCCGCCC
>NW_021604632.1:8220565-8225783 GCF_004785775.1 Grammomys surdaster
GGGGCTGTGCCCGAACAGGCGAATAAAATGAGAGTTCACCGGGCACCAGGGGCTTTATGTGTTCCTTTGGAAGCAGGTAGAGTTGTTTCCTCCCCATGGTACAGGTGGGAGAAGACCATTCGGTCAATCAAGTTAGCAAATCTTGCAGGAGTTGCTGGATAAGAAACAGTACGCTCCCCCTTAAATTTGAATGTCAGATAAACTATGTAACTATAAGCATGTCCCCAAATTTGCAAAGAATATAGTGACACCACAAATGTATAGTGGTCAAACTTAAGCATCTTGGGTAATGTTGGCAGCCTGTGCCAACTATGTGCAAGGCCTTGTTCTCAGTTCTAGAAGTATAAATGCCCTGGCTTTTGTAAGGCATCTGCTGTTGTTCCAAGAAGCAAAAATGGGAAGGGGGACGGGAGTGGAGCACAGGACATGAGACACGGCGACATGACACCCTTTCAGTCCATAAGTGGCCCCATGGGGAACTAATTCCCATTCCCCTCTCTGTTTGGAGTAAACTGAACCTTATGAATTATCAAACAGGGGATCTGTGTAACCATGGCTGTTCTGGAAACCAACACTGTCCTTAACCTCCTGATTCCTGGCATTGTAGACATACCTCACCACAGCCTGGACTGCAGAAACTTTCTGGGTTTTGCAAGATTGACAGTTGAACATAACTAGTCAAAGGTGTTACAACTGACTGTATTCCCTATGTATGTGAGTGCACTATCGCTGTCTTGAGGCACACTAGAAGAGGGCATCGGACCCCATTACAGATGGTTGTGAGCCACCATGTGGTTGCTGGAAATTGAACTCAGGACCTCTGGAAGAGCAGTCAGTGCTCTTAACCACTGAGCCATCTCTCCGGCCCCGGAACAGGGTCTTGTTTAAAGTGCTCCAACTGGCCTCAAACTTTTAATTCCATTACCTTAGCCTCTGAGTAGTTAGGATTACCATCTTATACCATTGGGGTGGGGGGTAGGGGTGAGAAAGGAGATGAGTGGAGGCAAGGTTTTATGTAACCTAGGCTGGCATTCACCTCCGAGGAGTTAATTGTTCAGATTACAGATACGGCAAGGTTTTAAGCGCAAAATTCATGTTCTGGGTTGATATAGTCCAGTTAGCAGAAACAGTCAGAAGCAGAACTACAGAAGCCAGAAGGCAAGTAGTACATTTAGAGACTTTCCTAGAACTATGGACTTGGGCGGGTTAGGTCTTTGAGTTTCATTTTGGCAGATTGTGCTGTTTGCTGAGTTTTACGGCCTGAATGGCACTTCCATCATGGAGTCAGTTCTTAGTGAATGAGTCAAATTATGGACACACCCGGCTCTAAAGAGGTATAATTGGGCCAGGCAGTGGTGGTGTATACCTTTAGTCCTACCACTCAGGAGGCAGAAGCAAGTGAATCTATGTGAGTTGAAGGCCAGCCTGGTCTACAGAAAAAGTTCCAGGACAAGCCAGGGCTACATAGAAAAACTCTGTTTCAAAAAAAAAAGAGGTGTAGGGGGCTGGTGAGATGGCTCAGTGGTTAAGAGCACTGACTGCTCCTCCAGAGGTCATGAGTTCAAATCCCAGCAACCACATGGTGGCTCACAACCATCTGTAATGAGATCTGATGCCCTCTTGTGGGTGTCTGAAGACAGCTACAGAATACTTACATATAATAAATAAATAAATAAATTAAAAAAAAAAAAAAAAGAAAGTAAAATGTATGCTATTGGCCAGGCGGTGGTGGCGCACGCCTTTAATCCCAGCACTTGGGAGGCAGAGGCAGGCGGATTTCTGAGTTCGAGAGTTCGAGGCCAGCCTGGTCTACAGAGTGAGTTCCAGGACAGCCAGGGCTACACAGAGAAACCCTGTCTCAAAAAACCAAAAAAAAAACAAAAAAAAAAAAAAAAAAAGAGGTGTAGTTGGTCCTGAGGACCATTCATTTTACTGGACGAATACACTGATAGATAATTGGCTATATAGTTTAAGATGTAGGACCCTATCTTCAGCCAATCAGAATGAGAATTAAAGGTCCATCCAGTGCTGATAACAGAGTAGTTAGCCAGGGGACCAAAAAGACAGAGACTGGTATTATTTGATTTATGTCTTTGTCTATTTTTCTTCTTGAGGTTTTCCTCAACCATGACAAGGTTGTTTTTTTTTTCCTAATTTACTCTTGATAAATTAGCATAAAAATAACAGGTTTCCCCCAAAGCCACACATAGTTTCCTGTGTTTTCCGAGAAGTACGTCCAACTCTCTCCAACTTTATAGGACCATTTCTGCAAGGGAATCCAACTGTTGTTTTAATTCAGAAATGGACTTTTTTTTTTAAATACCTTTAGGTCCTGATCAACCTGTCTACTTAGTTTGGAAAACACCAGAAAAGGCACACCTAGTCAAGCCATTAGTACATGACCACCAGGTAGGCTCAGAGCCCCAATAATCTTGCTGTTGTCCAGATGAGTTAACCCACAAAGCAGAACAGCAGGCATCAGAATAAGGGGAAGTGCCTAGATGAAAGGTTTTGGATAACAGACAAGTTCCTGTCCCTTGTAAGTTCTTGTAATTTGAGTTTATCCCTAGTTACACTTTTATCAGTCAATGGGCTGACATTCTAATTTCTGGCTGGAGATGATTAACTCTCTCCCAGGGTCCCTTCCTGTTGCATAGAGTCTGATTCCCCTGATTATCCCTGTTTTCCAAAGGCCAGAATTTTTCTTAAGGGATTTTTCAGGAAGCCTCAGTTTCACAACTCTTTAATTTTTGCAATAAAAATTCCCTTGTTCCTGACAACCAGAGGGCCAGGCCTCGGCATGAATTGAATTGTAAATTCTGTTTTCCTGTCTCAAAAGATAAATCCCTGTATCTTTCCTCTCCAGTACAACCAGACTTTTAAAGCGACCATTACTAAGTAGACAAGATGGAATATAGCTTGTTGGTGTGTAGCCACGTTAGCTATCACCTCTCCTGTGATAGCCTTTTTCAGTTCCTAGAGCCAGGCGTGAAGGCAGTGGGGATTGGACCATGACCATGTCTATATGCACAATAAAGTTTTCTATCTATGTCTGATTATTAATTGAAAGGTTTTTGGCTATGAAAGCCAGGCCATTGTCAGACTCCATTGCTAGGGGAGGCCAAAATCAAGGGACCACTTTCTAGAGGGGTTTTACTTGCTATTTGAGCAATTTCAGTCTGGAGGAAAATGCTTCTATCCATCTGAAAAGGTATCTATAAAAACTAGTAAGGACTTGTATCCTCCCCTGGCAGGTCGATCTCAGTGAAGTCAATTTTCCCAGAGTTTGCCAGGGTGTTGGTCTCTCATTCAGACCCCTTTCTGAGTAAGGGATGTCTGTTTTGGATTAACTGAGCACAAGTCTGGCATCTGGCTGAGACATCTTGTGCCAGGCTGTCTGAGCCACTCAGAAAGTTTTGTGAGGCTGCTCCAGATGAGTAGCCTCATGAAGGTCAATTACCAGAGTCCTGCCAGTTGTTTCTGGGAGAATGATCTTTCCCTCTGGTGTCCTCCATCTGCCTGTGGGTTTGAGCTATCCATTTCTTTATTGTGGAGGCAGGAGGCCCCTCTGGTCTTAGGACCATTTATCGG
Source organism: Grammomys surdaster (assembly GCF_004785775.1). Lineage (NCBI taxonomy): Eukaryota > Metazoa > Chordata > Mammalia > Rodentia > Muridae > Grammomys > Grammomys surdaster. The sequence goes on from NW_021604632.1 coordinate 8,224,157, forward strand.
ATGGCTAGGTCAACAGCTGGCATTGGAGGACAGCAATTCATAGGGGAAGCCAAATAGTTTCTAGGAGGGCCAAGATTTCCAACGTCCTTTTTCCCTAGCACTGAGACACCCTCCTTGCTATAGATCATACTGTGGACATGCCCAGCAGTAAAAGCATCATGACGGGTCGTGTATATAGTAGTGGGCTTTCTTTTTCGACACGTGAGAGCCTGGCTCAGATCAATCAGTTCTGCTCGCTAGGCTGAGGTACCTGGCTTGAGCCCAAATCGTTTCCGTTAAAGAACAGCTATCTTGTACCTGCTTTCATCTTCATCTAGTGACAGTCATGGACAATCACCAGCATTATCAGGCAAGAGGGTAGCAAAATCGATAGCGTTCTCAAATTGGACTTGAGTGTAGGCCAGGAGTAGGGCCCACACAGGCATTAGACAGCCAACGTTCTGGTGTTCCTCAGAGGAAGGTCTCAACTGCATGGGATCTGGGAGTTAGAAGATCCTGACCCAGAGTTAACTCATTTGTAACTAGCAGTAGCTGCCACAGCTCTTAGGACATTCTGTGACTGCATACAAGGTCCAGTTGTTAGACAGGGTTGTCACAGGGTTTCTACAACCCCAAAGTCTGGGTAAAATCCATCTTGTCTTTTGTTTGATGGACAAACAGATGAAAAGGTTTTGAGATATCTGGAAGTGCTAGGGCTGGAGCCGAAGTCAGAGCTGTTTTTAAAGCCTCAAATACTTTTGTTTAATCTCAATCCAGATTAGGAGCTTTATGCTGGTATATAGAGTCCTTGCTTTTCCCACAAACTCTGGTATCCAGAGACAGCATACTATCTAGGTATACTTAGATATACCTAGGAACTCTCAAATCTGTCTCTAATGGGATTTGAAGGATGGCCGCCATCCTACTCTGAGACAGACTCTTTCTGCCTCCCCTCAGCTGGTAGCTAAGATAGGTAGCCTCTGATGTACAAAATTTGGTTTTCTTAGCTGACATTTTATAGCCCAAGGTCTGTACAGTTCCTCAGTGGCCTTTTTATAACCTTTTCCCCCCCTGGGAAACCTCTGACAGAAGGGTAGGAGGTCCTCATTTATTGTCTCATCAAACAGGATTGGAGAATTTTTACATCTTTGGAGCAACCTAGTGCATATAAGTTCCCTACTGTAGCCTCCCTCGGATCCATTCATTTAAAAGCAAAGATGAGTTGCCTCACCTCACCAATGGGAGGCTGAAGAGTGTATGGTTCAGATCCAAGAGAGTGTGCGCCTTTTCCTCTGTAAGAATCAGACTCCTGAGAATCAGAGGTTTCTTCATAAGTAGAAGAAGTGTATTCCAAGATGACTAACAGGGCACCAGGATGCCTGACTCTCCAAGCCAGGCAATGTAGACCTCAATTTCCCTTTTTGTTTCCAGGATCATTAGGTATTGCTTAATCTGGTCAGGGGTAGCTGAACTGGTTGGTTGAACAATTAATTATAGAAACTTGGTGTTGGGCCAGTCCTAGAGGGTTGATTTCTGTCCATACCCCTATGAATCTTTTTTTTTTCTTTTCAATATGAGATATAGTCCCACTGTATCTTTTTTGTTTTGTTTTGTTTTGTTTTGTTTTGTTTTGTTTTGTTTTGTTTTG
>NW_021604632.1:8225793-8231143 GCF_004785775.1 Grammomys surdaster
GAGACAGGGTTTCTCTGTATAGCTCTGGCTGTCCTGGAACTCACTCTGTAGACCAGGCTGTCCTCAAACTCAGAAATCCGCCTGCCTCTGCCTCCCAAGTGCTGGGATTAAAGGCGTGCACCACCACTGCTCAGCCCACTGTATCTTTTGATTGGAGGTAAAACTCTCAGGAGATATTCTTCTGACAAAGGATGTGACACCAAAGTTTTGCTGGCTATCTGTAACTCTGTCTCATCCCCAGAGAAGGTGAGGTGGATTTCAGTTTGTGCAAAAGGTCCTGTCCCAATCCGTGCTCTGTTAAACACATGATGCCCATGTGATGGCTATTTGTGGTTGTCAACTTGACTATATCTGAAAGAAACTACAATCCAGAAAATGAAGGGCACGTCTGTGATCTGGATTTTGAGGCAGAATGACACACACCTTTAATCCAGACTTGAGGCCAAAAGACACACCTTCAGTCTGGGCCACTTCTTCTGCTGGAAGCCTGTCTAAGGACATAGAAGAAGGAAGCATCTGCTCTTTGCCTGCTTGTCCTCGACTTGCTAGCACCTCCATTCCTTCACTGGCATTGGAGCCTCCTTCTTCAGGATTCCAGCTTATCCAGAGGACCAGCTGAGACACCCAGCCTCATAGGATGGATGCTTGAACTTTCCCTTCACAGATAGTCATTGTTATATTAGCTGGGTTGTAGCCTGTATATCATTGGGAGAAAGAGAGAGAGACAGAGAGAGAGAGAGATTGAGAGATTCATTCCATAATTTCTATGGCTCTAGAAATCCTGACTAATACACTCCAGCAAACTGAAACCTATGTATACTTTTAAATTTTTCTAACTTTTATAATTTCTTTAATAACAATAGCTGACTGAGTGACAAAGGAAACCTTTTAAGCATCTATCTTTAATCCTTCTAAAAAGGACCTAGCCAAAAAAAATTTTTTTTAAAGCAGTTTTTCTACTTTTTTCAGAGAATGGTGGGTTCCCAGTTCTATAAATGTTAAAATCTTAAAAGGAGACGTAAATCATGAAAGAGAAAGGAGCAGAACTTTCTCTTTTCCTTCAGGATCCTCCCAGAGGAACTCTAAGTAGCCCTCCATGGAATGGAGGCATGCTCGCCCTGGGGACTATTTCACCTTCCTCTTAGATGGAGGTGAGGAAACTAGGGGGACAGCTTGGATGGAGGCCTGGCCCCTCCCACTTCTACATAAGGACCAACCCTGACCTGCCTGTGAGCAGGAGTCATGTAACAAGACGAGAAGTTTGGTTTGGTCTTGTTTGGTTTTTGTTGTCGGATGTTTTTTTGTTTTTATTTTGTTTTGTTTCATTTTGTATTTTCTGGTCTCTCTGGGTGACCTGGCAGAGCCTAGAGGATTTGGGTCCCCAACAGGAGGGACACATGTCTTAAGCCAGAAGGTTCTCTCCAGAAAAAGCCATTGATTAATACAGGGAAACAAACACATGTGATATCAATGTGATAAAAACACATAGAAACACAAACACAGTAAAGACAACCATGAGTGGTCACTACACATTCATACACCTGAACAGACTGGGAATCCAGTGACATCTCACATGGTTCCTGGACACTAGATCAATGACCATGTCCAACTTCTCCTGTGTGTCCAAACAGAAAGTGCCTTAACCAGACTTATCTCTGGAGGTGACAGACCAGGTTCTGAGACCTACATTGTCTTAAGGTCAGGACTCTGGGAACCTTGATGGGATCTCCAAAACTGTGGGGAATCTTAGACATGGGTTTAAGCAAATAGAAAGTTTTTATTACCCAGCCTGGAACTACACTAGGTGTTCAAGATCCCCATGTAGCACTGAGTATTTCTCAGGGTGAGGTTTCAAGCACAAAAACCATGTTCTGGGTTGACATACTTCAGTTAACAAGAACAGTTAACCAGAAGCAGAACTACAGAAGCCAAAAAGGCAAGGTCAGTACATTTAGAGACTTTCCCAGAACTGTGGACTTGGGTGGATTAGGTCTCTGTTTTCGTTTTGGTAAGTGGTAGTGTCTATGTGCTGAGTTTTATGGTCTGAGTGGCACTTCCATCATGGATACAGTTGTACTAAGGTTACACCTTTGGAAGCCAGAAAAGAGTATCGGATCCCCAGGAACTGGAGTTATAAACTCTCAAGAGCTGTCATGTGGGTGCTGCGAATTGAGCTCTCAAGTCCTTTGAAATAGCAGCCAGTGCTCTTAATGGCTGAGCCATCTCTCCAGTCCAGCTTTTATTATTATTATTATTATTATTATTATTATTAAAGACATGATCTCACTCTAGCCTTGGCTAGTCTGGAACTCATTGCATATCAGGCCTAAAGTTTGAACTGGTCCTCCAGCCTCTGCCTCCCTAGTATTGGGATTGAGATAGAAATTGCATGTCTCAGTTTTTTTTTGGGGGGGGGGGCATTTGGTATGTTTTGTTTTGCTTTTGTTTTTTTTTTTGTACTGGGGGGTTTGCTTTGTTTTGTTTTATTTTTGGTCCAGGCTGTCCTGGAATTCACTGTGTAGACCAAGCTGGCCTTGAACTCACAGATCACCTGCCTCTGCCTCCCAAGTGAGTACTGGGACTAAAGGCATATGCAACCACTGGCCAACTATTTTTATTTTTTAAAGTCAGGGTCTCTCTCTAGCCCCAACTAACGTGGAAATCACCATGTAGTCCAGGCTCACAGTGACCCTCCCACCTGGCACTTCTGATTGACAACGTCACAAGCATACTGACAGTGAACAGCCACACCTAGCCTTGTCCTTTAATGTTTTCTTTGAGTCGGGGTCCCATGTAGCCCAGGCAGGCCTTAAACTCTATGTAACAGGTGATTTTGGACGCCCAAGGCCACCAGAAATGTCACTTCTCAGGTCCTACCTACACCTACCAAGTCAGAAACAGACTCAGTGAGCTCATTTGCACAAGCTCTCCAGGGGGTTCTGATGCACACTTGAGTTCCAGAATCACTGACCCAAATCAGATTCTTTTGTGTGTCATTTATCTGAGACAGAATCACCTGTAGCGCAGGCTCGCCTTGAACTAGATATATAACTAAGAATGACCCGGAACTCTCAGTCTCCCTACCTTTCAGGGATCCTGCCTTAAAGCCAAAGTGACGGGCTGCCTGCATGAGCCACCAGGGCTAGCTTTAGATCAGTTTGTATTCTAGGGTTTAAACCCCAGAATCCCTTTCAACTTATGTAAGTCTATTTTACTAGACTCGGGTTCCTGTATTTTCACTCACTGTTTAGGTCAATGTGGAAAACTCATTGCAGATAGAGAAATCTGGGAAAGAGAGAAAAACTTGATTAGAATAATGAGAGCGGAGGTGGAAGGGTGCAGACAAGCATTTCCGATTGATGTTGACATAGTGTAGTGCAGTGAACGTTGGCTGTTGGTGGGGGTAGGGAAGAGGATGGCTCAGAGGTTCCTACCCTGAATGCTTTTGTTGGTAATGCCTTAAAAATAAAATAAGATAAAATAGGAAGGGGTAGCACATGCCTGGTAACATCAGCACTGAAGCAGCTCTGAGTTTAAGACCATCAGAGCTGGCCGGGCAGTGGTGGCGCACGCCTTTAATCCCAGCACTTGGGAGGCAGAGACAGGTGGATTTCTGAGTTCGAGGCCAGCCTGGTCTACAGAGTGAGTTCCAGGACATCCAGGGCTGCACAGAGAAAACCCTGTCTTGAAAAAACAAAACAAAAAGAGCATCAGAGCTATACAGGAAGCCTCTAAGATGATAATTATTGGAGCTCTAGCAAGTGTAGATGCTAGGAAATCTCAGATAGAACTTCCTACAAAGTGTGGGCTTGGGGCCCTTTAGGACTGAACAGATGGCTTACCTGTTGAAAGCAAACAGGAAAGAAATAGATTCCCACTACTTAGATTAGGTGGATCACAAGGTTCATGTTACTCCAGCTCAAGGGGATTGGCACACACACACACAAATTTAAAACATACATATACATAAATAGAGTTTGTATACTGTGGTTGTTATACCTGGCAGATAGGTAATATTGCTGAAGAAAAGAACTTGAATTGATTAAGTTGCAAAAAGTTAGGGAGAAGGTACTATGTTTGCAAGGCAAAAGGAAGAGATGAAGAATGAGAAACCAGGGAGAAGGCAGGGAGATTAGGGTGGCAAAGAATCACCAAAACCAGGTAAATCGTGAAAGAAGCTACAATAGGCAGTGTCAGATCCTGCAGAGAAATGGAGTTAGCCGAGAATGAATTCCAAAACACTGAAAATTTTCTCTAAAAAATTGGATAGTCTTCCACTGGGATTTTATTTCAAAGCAGGCAACACTTGGGAAGCTGGAGATCGGAGAGATTGAGGGGTAAGAAGATTGGTGATATAAAATGTTTGGGGATTAGGTTTGGTGATCACGACTTTAATCCCAGAGCAAGAGAGACAGAAGTAGGCAGATCTCTGAGTTCAAGGACAGCCAGGGCTACAAAATGAGACCCTTTAGGGATGAAGAGGCAGCAAGATGTACCTTTACCTGCCAAGCCTGAGAACCTGTATTTCATCCTTAGCATTCTCTTAGCAGGAGACAACTGACTCCTGTGGTTGTCTTCTGCCCCCCACATGAGCACCTGGAATGCCCCCCCCCCAAATAATGTAATTTAAGGTGTTTGGAGATGCAGAAAATATTTGAGGCAGATGAAGGCACTGAAGGATTTTTGATACTGGACAGATGAGTAAAACAACAGTTTAAATGAAAGCAGATGCTAAAGACTCAGATCAGCATTGCCAGAGTGTAGTAAATCTCCTAATCTCAGAATTGAAAGGAAAATTGGAAGTCATTAATAGTCATTAATACCCCTTCTGTTCAGTTTTCTAGAAAATCGTGTGCCTTGCCTAGGGAGATGGGGCCGAGGGTATTAAGTAACACAGCCGTTGTCCCAAGATGTTCAAATAAAGTAGGGCTGCATGACTGTATACATAACAGATTTTAAAAAGTGGTTTCAAGGGGCTGGAGAGATGGCTCAGTGGTTAAGAGCACTGACTGCTCTTCCAGAGGTCCTGAGTTCAATTCCCAGCAACCACATGGTGGCTCACAACCATCTGTAATGTGATCTGATGCCCTCTTCTGGTATGCATGAAGACAGCTACAGTGTACTCACAATAAAATAAATAAATCTTTGAAAAAAAAAAAAGTGGTTTCAAGTCAGTTCCGAGCTTATCTGGCCAAGTCAGCTTGGCTTCCTTGCTTGTAAAATCGAACATACCCTACTGATTTGTTGTGGTAGATTCTCTTTCTAGCTACTGACTTTCAACCATGTGCCATAGCTACAGGTTTTTCATTCATTCATTCATTCATTCATTCATTCATTCATTCATTCATTC
>NW_021604632.1:8231153-8260911 GCF_004785775.1 Grammomys surdaster
TTCATTCATTCATTCATTCATTCATTCATTCATTCATTCATTCATTCATTCATTCATTTTGGTTTTTCGAGACAGAGTTTCTCTGTATAGCCCTGGCTGTCCTGGAACTCACTCTGTAGACCAGGCTGGCCTCGAACTCAGAAATCCACCTGCCTCTGCCTCCCAAGTGCTGGGATTAAAGGCGTGCGCCACCACCGCCCGGCAGGTTTTTCTTTTAAAAGCAAAGGAAGCTCTATGAATTCCGAGGCAGATTATTTAAGGAGTCCCTCAAATGTAATCATGCACATAGCCCCTGTCGGGGCAAATGGCGCGGCGTGCATGGGCGCAGTCCTGAAGGGATGGTCTGTGGCCGCTAGGGGGCGCCGCGATATTGCAGTAGCCGTTCCTCTAATCCGGGGAGGATTGCGTTGCAAACCTAGGGAACTGCGCAGGCTCCATACGCATGCGCGCTCTGTCCTTGGCAGCCAACATGGCGCCGGTGGAGCACGTTGTGGCTGACGCCGGAGCTTTCTTGAGGGACGCGCCCCTACAGGTACTGGAGATTCCGCCGCGCGGCCTGGGCTCGAGACCCTCCAGGGGTGCGTGTGGGGTCAGGCGCACGGGATAACTGGGCCGTTCTGTCCACAGGACATCGGAAAAAACATCTACACCATCCGGGAGGTGGTGAGAGAGATTCGCGACAAGGCCACGCGCAGGCGACTGGCAGTGCTGCCCTACCAGCTTCGGTTCAAGGAGCCCTTCCCGGAGTACGTGCGGCTGGGTGAGTGGCCCGGTCGGTCAGCGTTTGGTTTAGAGACAGTTCAGCCTGGCTTTAAAAGTACTAGCTGTGTGCGCCTGCGCACGGTATGTCACAGCCTTTAAGCTTTATCTGTAAAATGAGAATAGTAATAGTGTCTGCCTCACCTCCAGGAATACAGTGGGCTACGAATATTCCTCTTGGAAAAAAGTGTCTAGCAAATTGGACACATGAAGTAAAGTTGTGTAGACTCATAAATAAAGAACCTAGATCTGTGGTTCTGTGTGTAGGGTGATTATAGTTTCCAATAGAGGCAGCCTCAACTCAGACAAAGACATGCAGTCTAGCCGAGTGGTGTAGTCTCAGCCCTGGGGAGACAGAGGTTTCAGGGTCATGAGTCCCAGGCCAGCTTGAGCTAGGGAGACTCTGCCATATTAAATATAAAAGGGGGGGGGGTTGGGCCCAGTGTGATGTCACTTGTTTTTAGTCCAAGCCCTCTGGAGTCAGAGGTTCCAAGCAAGCCAGGGATATATAGTGAGACCTCATCTCAAAAATAACAGATTTTAAAAAGAAAAAGGGATGTGTTTAGGTTGTGCATGAGTTCTGAAAGAAAACTAGTGGCTTAGGGATCGGCATCCTCTTCAGGAATCCAGGTTAGCAGGGATTGGAAGTGTTACTGAGGCAAATGGTGGACATGGCTGTTGCCTGTTTTGCTAGTTTGTGGTTTCTGTAGCTTTTCCTACCAACTTGATAGTTACAGGATCTCTGTCAAGTGAGTTCAGCCTTCCAAAATACTAATAACACCTCATAGGATATGGTTGAGAGGAAATGGGTCCACATGGTGCACACAGTCTCCATGCTAACAAAACACTCAAATGCATAAACAAAAACTTTTTTTTTTTTTTTTGAGATGTGATTTCTCTGTGTAGCACCATAGGCCAGGCTGTCCTCAAATTCAAACCACCTGCCTCTGCCTCCCCAGTGCTGGGGCCAAAAACATGCACCACCACTGGCCAGCAAGTAAGTGAATCTTAACAAAAACACTGAAAACGTTTGCTGGGTGCCCAGGAAGGCTTGTTTGTTTGTTTGAGGCAGAGGTAGAGTCTCACCTCTTTACTTCCAGCTAGCCAGGACTCATCATATAGACCAGGATGGCCTTAAACTCAGAATTGCCTGCATCTGCCTCCCACATACTACTAATAAAAGGGATTTGTACCGTTATGGGGCTGGAGAGATGACTGAGCAGTTTAAGATCGCAGGCTGTTCCGAAGAACCCAGGTTCGATTCCTAGTACCCAGATGACAGCTCTGCCATCTGTTAATTCCCGCTCCAGGGGATCTGACACCCTTTTTTGAACTTAGCGCACTAGGCATACATATGATGCACAGACAGGCATGTATACGTGTCAGAGCCATTCTGAGCATAAAAATAAAGAGATGCACTACCACACCCTGCTGTTAATACCATTTTATAGGGGATGTAGCAGTGTGGTTTTTTATTTATGCCATTATTATAAGAAGACACTTCTGATATGGGGAAACTTTGTGTTTATTGTTAGTGTGTCAGACACTGTAGTAACCATGGTCATTCAATGTGGATCAAGTATAGTGTGCAGTCCTTAAAACCTTTAATACACAGTGTCTCTCTAGGCCACGCTTACAGGCCAGCCACTCTCTGTTCCATCTTGAAATCAAAGCATCTGTTAACTGGCTATTGTACTTAAAACTAAAGAGTTCGAACTGAGAAGGAAGCAGCTCACACTAATAATTACACTTTAGTAAGGAACTTTCTCTGTCAGCCTTATCCTGTTCCTTGATCTCGTGGATGAGAATGTTACCTTAGAGCTGCCTCGTGAGTGGCCTGGTGAACACAGACTTTTCAATCAGAGAGGAAAGGGTCAGAAAGTAGATGTTGCTGTTTTTATGGGATACAGATTCTTATTTTGTTTGGCTATTTGTTGGTGGTGTTTTGAAACAAGGTCTCAAGTAGCTTGGCTTGATCTTGAACTTTTATGAGGCTGAAGGTAGCCTTTAACTTCCAGTCTCCATCTCCTGAGTACCAGGATTACCAGAGAGAGCCACCTCCACCCGATGGAATATTGAGTCTAAGTCCTTTAAGAAGAAGACATTTGAGCATGGCACAATTTAAATGAGGTTAGAGGGCAGCCTGAGAGAATTGGTTTTCTCCTTCCGGCATGCAGGTCCTAGGACAAACTCAGGTGGCTGCATTTGCTGCCAGCGCCTTTAGTCATCTCTCAGTGGCCCGTACAGCGTTTGTTCTGGTCATGTGAATAGGTGTTTTGCCTGCATGTATGTTTGTGTGCTGTGTATCTGCCTGGTGCTCTCAGAGGCCGGAAGAGGGTGTTGGATCCCCTGGAATTGGAGTTACAGTTGTGAGCCACCATGAGGATGCGGAGAATTGAACCTAGGTCCTTTGGAAGAACAGCTAGTGCTCTGAGCTGATAAGCCATCTCTACAGGCCCTCTGTGTGTTCTTTCCATACCGTGGTTATCCAAGGACTTGTCAGTTTTGCCCTTAACTAAAGTCGGAAATCTCTTGTTTGCTTGCAGTAACTGAGTTTTCTAAGAAAACTGGGGACTACCCCAGCCTCTCTGCCACAGATATCCAGGTGCTGGCTCTGACTTACCAGTTGGAAGCAGAATTTGTCGGGGTATCTCATCTAAAAAAAGAACCAGAGAAGGTAAATGAGGGGATGAGTTGTTTGTTCGTTTGATTTGGTTTTGAAATTTGTGTATGTGTGTGTGTGACTATGTGTTTTTGGGGTGGTGGGGATGATGCCTGTAGAAACCAGAAGAGGAGTAGAGTTACAGGTATTTGTCAGCCACTTAACCTGCAACACAGGTACTGGGAACAGAACCCTAGTCCTCAGGATTGTGCACTAAGTGCTCTAACCACTGAGCCACTTCCAGCCCCAGGTTTCTTTGTTTTCTAGTATTCTCTCTATTATAGGAACTGCCGTGTGTGAGAGAAGAAATATTAGGATGGCCTTGGTGTTCCTATCATGATTCTCCTCTCTACATTACCATCCACAGAGGGTCTGTTCATCACACAGAGCCACAACCCAGTCTGTTTTCAACTAGGAGGTCACTGCTGTTTCCGTGATATGTAGCTTCTCCTGTGTCTCTTTATTACATGCTCTTAATTAAAATAAAGACAACGCCAGCAGGCTAGAGCCTGTGTACCCTGATGACCTGTGACTAAGCCCATGTGAAAGGGTAGATGCAGCGGCTAGACTTGGCAGTCCTAGCACTCCTGTCACAGGACGAGAGAGACGGCAGAATTGGCAGGAAGCTCAGTTTCGTAGTACAGCAGCATAGTTATACTAACTAACTTTTTTTTTTTTTTTTTTTTTTTTTGGTTTTGGTTTTTCGAGACAGGGTTTCTCTGTGTAGCCCTGGCTGTCCTGGAACTCCCTCTGTAGACCAGGCTGGCCTCGAACTCAGAAATCCGCCTGCCTCTGCCTCCCAAGTGCTGGGATTAAAGGCATGCGCCACCACTGCCCGGCCACTAACTAACTTTTCAATTTTCATTTTTGAATAGTGTTAGCATATGAATCCATCATAACTATAGTTATAGCTAGGGAAGGAGAGGCAGGAGGAGCAAGAACTCAAGGTCATGCTGCAGACGGCTGGGCAGTTAAGAGCACTTGTTGCTCTTGCAGAGAGCCCAGATTTCCTTCTAACCTCCAGTCCCAGGGTCTCCAAGAGCCTTCTGAACTCCCTAGACACTGGGTATAGATAAGGCAAACACACATACATACAGGCAAAATACTCACATGGTAAAGTGACACTATTCAGAACTGCTCTCACTCGCTTCTCAGGGGTAGAATTCTCCAATTTAAAAGCCTAAAAACCGACTTGTTTTCCTTTTTTTTTTTTTTTTCATTTTATTTTACTTATGTATCCAAAGCCTTAGGATGGGCTGCGGTAGTAGCTCTGTTGGTAGAATGTTGCCTAGCATGCATGGGGCCTCTAGATTTCATCCCCCAATACCTCATAAATAGGCATGGTGGTATACTCTGGTAATCTCGTGCCTTCTAGAGGTAAGGGTAGAGAGGACAGAGGTCAGAGTCATCCACGGTGAGACGAAGACCAGCCCAGGCCCAGTGAGACTGTCTCCAAAAGCTTAGAGCACCGCTTGCTGTGCCCAGCTCTGAGTCATTTAGCCTACAGTTCTCACTGTGGGGTACTTGTAGGGTTCACAGGTACAGACCTCCCAGCTTGGTGGACATTATAAAATGTCCAGAATGGACACAAACACCCTAAAAGCACTTAATAATGGAGTCAGGGTCTCTGAATGTTGTCATTTTATCTGTGTATTCTTGTGACTTCTAGTTCTTTATATTGAACACCTAGGGAGAAAGAGCTTGGGTTTGTTTTAATTAGCCTTCATGTCGTATTTTTCTCAAAACAGCCTTTTTTTTTTTAGGTTAAAGTGAGCTCTTCAATTCAGCACCCTGAAACTCCTCTTCACATTTCTGGTTTCCATCTCCCCTCCAAGGTAACTCCTTTTAGGAGCCCTGATCCTCCATGGGCTCTTTTGACAACATGGCTCAGGTCTTGACAGTGAAGCACATTGACCTGGGCCAGGAGCACAGTTTCTCAGTGCTCTGGCCCAGCCCGCATATGGAACACTTTCACATTTAAACTGAAAACAGTTTTCATGTTTCAGTTATTCTGCTTTGTTATATATGTAAAGCACAGATTTCATTTGCCTACACTGAAAAAAATGTTTCATTTAATCTCAGTCTAAACCCTTACAAGAAACGGTGGAGCGGAGCCAACCAGCTGATGGGCCTGAGAACCTGGAATTCAGCTCCTTCATGTTCTGGAGGAACCCTCTGCCTAACATTGACCATGAACTGCAGGAGCTGCTGGTAAGGCCCTGGCTTGCACTCTCCTGGTGACATTAGAGCCTCTGATGAGAGTCCTGTGGGCCAGGAGTTTGCCTATTGATGTTTCAGATTGATGGAAGGGAGGAGGAGAAGGAGGAGGAAGAGGAAGAAGAGGAGGAATTTGAAGACAGTGATGATGATGGGGGTGGATGGATAACCCCTAGCAACATCAAGCAGATCCAGCAAGAGTTGGAGCAGTGTGACATCCCAAAGGACGTACAAGTTGGCTGTGTGACCACAGACTTTGCCATGCAGGTGGGTAGTGTAGACGCACATTAGTGACAGTTTGCATAGGGTTTTTTGTTTTTAAGAATATTCTAATTAGTTACTTCTGGTTTTGCAAGACAGGATTTTTTTCTGTGTAGCCCTCCCTGGCTGTCCTAGAACTCAATCTGTAGACCAGGCTGGCCTTGAATTCACAGTGCTGGGACTAAAGGCATGTGTCATCATGGCCTGGCTAAAATATTTAACTTTATAAAAATTATGTTTGTTTGTTTGTTTGTTTAATGTGTAAATGTTCATATGCCTCTGTGTGTGTGTGTGTGTGTGTGTGTGTGTGTGTGTGTGTGTAGGTCGGGGGACAACTTACAGGAGTCACCTCTCTGTTTAACGTGTGGATACCAGGGATCGAACTCATGTTATAATGTTTGGTGGGATCAGGCTTAGCCTTGAACTCGCAGAGATCCATTTGCCTCTGCCTCTCGAGTGCTAGGATTAAAGGCATGTACCACCTAGCTTTATTTTTTGATTCTTCACATGAGCAGTTGAAGCCTTTTTGTAATGTTTTGGAATCTGGAGAAGGTAAACAGGCACAGCCCAAAATGGAAATCTTTTTCCCAACAGAAAAAAAACTATTCCACTGGGTGTGATGGCACATACCTTTAATCCCAGAACTTGGGAGGCAGAGCCAGCCAGATCTCTGTGAGTTTGAGGTCATCCTGTACTATAGAGTTAAGTTCCAGGACATCCAGGGATACCCGGAAAAACCCTGTCACAAGAAACAAAAAGCAAATAAAAAAGAAAGAGAAGAGTGTCTCTCTTGAGAGGCATTGCCAATGAGGCCAGGGTCTGTTCTTGGAATTGTCCGGTAACCCAGGTCCCTGTCTTCCCAGCCAAGTATCTCTCATGTTCCTTAACAAAAGCCAGGGATTATAAGCCAGACCAGAACATTGGGTCCTCATAACTGTGAGCATAATTAATAGTAAAGAGGTTGATTTCAGTTCTTCTCTAACTTGTTGGTTGTAGAATGTTCTACTTCAGATGGGGCTGCACGTGCTAGCCGTGAACGGCATGCTGGTCAGAGAGGCCCGGAGCTACATCCTGCGCTGTCATGGCTGTTTCAAGTACGTGGCTGCAAGTATTGCTGTCCCTGTCACCGCTGGTGACTCCCCAGAAGAGAATTCCATTCCATGTGTGCTTTCCTTCCACCTCTGTGTTCCCTTGTGGCCTGCTGGCTGTCTCCACCACACTGAAGTTCCTGGGACAGAGGTGGCTGGTGACCTGTCCCTCACACACGCATCTGAGAGGCCTGGAGTTAATGATGTTCATTCTGGAGCAGAGGTCACTTCTCTGATGGCACGCACTGGGCTGTGTGGATGGAGAGAGGTCTGGGATTTGTTCCCAGGTGACACAGGAGGATGAAGTGTAGGATAGAGATAAAATGCAGTGTCTGAGGTGATGGGTACACTGGATTCATTGTTTGTCATGGCTACTTCATGTGTGGAGTTCTCCATCCACTACACACGTAGTACATGAGTTCACATCTACATGCCTTTGCGGGTATTAAATAGTTGCTTTCTCAGTTCTTTAAAACTGTCTTTAAATTGAAAGATTCATTGTAAGAACCTGGGAGCATAAGTCAGGAGTGTAGCAGGGTATTTGGCGCATAGGAAATGCCCATGCCCTGCCCTTTTCCTGAGTGTCAGTGGTGTGCACTATCCGTGTGCCCACTCCCTGCCCTTTTTCTGGCCGCACTTTGACATGTTTGCCCTTTTCTGTCTGAGGAAGGGAGGGGCATCTCTTTGCTGCATCTCCCCTTAGCACAAGGCTTTGTGTTTTGGAAGATGGACATAACAAGATTGAGATTTTCCTGCATTTGTTTATTATCACTCTCTTCCGAGGCTAGAGGTAGAGGGTCCCGCCTGTGGAGCTAATGTGCAGCCTTTCTTGTGTCCCCCCTAGGACGACATCGGACATGAACCGAGTGTTCTGTGGGCACTGTGGGAACAAGACCCTGAAGAAAGTGTCTGTGACTATCAATGACGATGGCACCTTGCACATGCATTTCTCCCGAAACCCCAAAGTTCTGAACCCACGAGGCCTCCGGGTAGGTGGCATGCATTCTGAATCTGAGCCCTTAACTTGAGAATCAAATGACCAAGAGAGAACTGGGCAGAGGGATGGTACACATCTGGAATTCCAGCACTTGGGTGGAGGCAGGAAGAGCAAGAGTTCAAGGCCAGCCTTGGCTACTAGAGCCAGTCTCAGAAAAAGACCAGAGAACAAGAGAGCCAGCTCGTCACTCCACTGGTGGGGCCAGACCCTGTGTCTTAGGTACCCAGATGAGAGCGTGCAGGACAAGCCATCTGTGTGCAAAGCAGTTTAGAGAAGGAGTGACAAGGAGAAATGCAGTGAAGAGGGAGGAGGTGGGGACCCAGCACAGGAGCGTCCTGGGTCTGTGTGAATGGTCAGAGAGCAGCCAGGTGTGGTAGTTTAAGCCTGCATGCAGTTCTGGCGTTCAAGGGGCTCAGACATACAGAATATCTATAAGGTGGGGGGCTCATGTGGCTACAGAGTAAAGTTCTGTCTCTAGAAGATGGGAGGTCGGGGGATAGCTCTGCAGTTAGGAGCCAGGACCAGCATGGGGTTGTTGGTGTGGCACCCGTTCCCATTCAGCTGGGGTTCTCTCTCGGCCTCTCTCGGTCTCCTGGAAGCTGCAGTCATCCCCCAGTCTCACACTTCCGTCACCAGGCTGGCCTCAGACTCCTCCCGAGTGCCAGGACTGCAGGTGTGCACACACACCAGCTTCAGTGTTGTGCTGTCGACAACTTGGCAGTCTTGGTCCTCTGTGTGGTGGAGGGAGGGTGCATCATTGGATGACGCTTGTCTCTTGCTTGAGGTGGATCCTGACTATAAAGTTATAATTACTCTGAATAAAATTGTTTAGATCAGATACGACATTGTTAATGTCACATAATTGTACTGGTTCTTGTTTGGTTGGTTTTACTTTTATGTGTTTTGAATTTCTCTGGGTAGCCCTGGCTGTCCTAAAACTCAGGGATCTGCCTGCCTCTGCAGGGAGTAAAAGCCGAAAAATTGTTTTCTAATATTGTCAGGCCTTCTCTGTTCTGTGTTCTATTTACAAATAAGGACTTTGTATTTGCTTATTTATCTTTGGGATGCTGGGGGTGGAACCTGGCTTGCTGACAGGCGCTCTGCTGCTGAGACGCAGCCCTACCCCCATTCCTTTCATTTAATCTGTAGATGGTGGTGCGTGCCCGGGCAAGGCGGAGGTGGGCAGCAGGTGTCTTCCGTTCTCCTTCCTTCTCTTAATGTTTGCTGGGTTTGGTCTGTTTTGTTTTTTTTTTGTTTTGTTTTGTTTTGTTTTGTTTTGTTTTGTTTTGAGGCAAGGTGTCATTGACTAGCTCTGGCTATCCTGGAACTTTCTGTGTAGACCACATTGACCATGAACTCAGAAAGCTCCACCTGTCTCTGCCTCCCAAGTGCTGGGATTAAAGGCCTACACACCATCATATCTCACCTCCACCTTATTCTCTTGAGACAGGGTCACACTGGCCCTGGAGCTCACCATCTCAGCTGAACCGTGTGGCCAGTGAGTCCCAGGAATCTTGTCTTCTTTCCCTTTCCCCCAGCACTAGGGTTTGGGCAAGTGCCTGCACCCACTGAGCCATCTACCCACACTCACCCCCTTTTTTAGGGTCCTTGAAAGTTGCCCAGGCTCACCTTGAATTCATAATCCTCCTGCCTCAGCCTCCCTAAGGAGCTGGGACTCCAGGCCTGTGCCCCTGGCTGCCTTATTCTGTTTATATATGAATTTTCTACTGCTGTGAAGAGACGCCAGGACCAGGGCCTCTGTAGACCGGACTCAAAGGTCCCTCCTGCCCCTGCCCTCCAAGTCACCAGCGCAGTCCGGCTTCTTGTGGGTTTCCATTTATGCTGCA
The DNA here is from genome assembly GCF_004785775.1 of Grammomys surdaster. Taxonomy (NCBI): domain Eukaryota; kingdom Metazoa; phylum Chordata; class Mammalia; order Rodentia; family Muridae; genus Grammomys; species Grammomys surdaster. Next base: position 8,240,985 of record NW_021604632.1, read on the forward strand.
GGCTGTGCTTGGCTTCACTCTTCATCCTGAGGCTCTTGTAGTTCTGTGCTTGGCCAGTGAGAGCCTTGCAGACGTGCCCTTCTTTGCAGCTCTCTGCTTACTCTCCTGACACGGCAGGATGCTTCTGACCTTCGCACTCTAGTCCCCGCCCTAGATTAAGCCCTTTCTCTTAGAGTATGTATAGATGGTGAGATGTGCTTGTGACAGTGGTGTGAGGGTGTGGGGAAGGTGTACGGTGTGTGGTTTGGTGTGTGGGGAAGGTGTACAGTGTGTGGTTTGGTGTGTGGGGAAGGTGTACGATGTGTGGTTTGGTGTGTGGGGAAGGTGTACGGTCTGTGGTTTGGTGTCATGTGAAACAGTCTGTTTCCTCCTGCCTCTACTTCCTAAGTGCTGGGATTATTCGTTCAATCCCAGCCCCCTCTCTCTGGAGTTTAAACACTTATTTTAGGTAAGATAGTTTTTGCTGGCTTTGAACTTGCCATATAACCAAGGATGAGCTTGAATCCTCTTACTCTGTCATCCAAGTACCAGGATCTTGAGAGTGTACCACCATGCCCACCCAAGCATGCTTTTTAGTGGCAAAGATTTCAGCCCTGGATCTGAACCCAGCACCACAGAGTGCATTTAAGGCTGCCTCACCCCCACTTGTAAAACCCATGCAATACTTTTTTTTTTTTAAACTTTTGCTCAGCCTCGAGCCCATGGCCATTGCAGAGCTAATTTGCACCTCTGTGGAAATGGTATCAGCTTCTTGAAGCTCTGTCCATATCTTTAGCTGAGTGTGTGTAGTCAAGACACTGCCTTCAGTTTTTCATCTATCAACTGAGGGAAGCATGGCATAGGAGATACTTGTCTTGTTGGCACACAGTGAGCAGGACAGTTCTGTGTGACTGCATGAGGACCTGGGTGAGCTGGGGTCCCTGTTCTAACAGTCTTTCCTCTTATTACAGTACTCACTACCAGCTCCAAAAGGGGGCAAGTACGCCATCAGCCCCCATCTGACGGAGGATCAGCGCTTCCCCCAGCTGCGACTCTCCCACAAGGCCAGACAGAAGACCAACGTGTTTGCCCCTGACTACATAGCTGGTGTTTCTCCCTTTGCAGAGAATGACATCTCCAGCCGCTCAGCCATCCTGCAAGTCCGGGACAGCATGTTGGGAGCTGGGAGGAGACGCTTAAATCCCAATGCTTCCAGAAAGAAGTTTGTAAAGAAAAGGTGACATTGCAAGCCCTGCAGGCAAAGCAGACTGCAGCTAGCTGCTGAGGAGGCTGTAGTATCTACAGCCCCGTGTCTGCTCTGCAAACCACGTCGACAGAAGCAGTAGGCCTGGCTCTCCCAACTGCCTGAGACTCTGTTGTGTGGCGTTGTAGCCACAGGTGACTGCCCTGCCTGTGAACTCCACCTGGGAAGGGAGCAGAAAGAAGGGCGCCCTGGAGCGAGTGCTGAACCTTGAAGTTCAAATTAAGAAATAACCAAATGGTAATCTTTTTCTCATAAACTTAATGGCCAGCTCCTCTGTGTTTAAATTCTCGTATCCTTGGTGGACATGGATGCTAAGAATCAACTATATAGTTGACTTTTTTTTTGCCAGAAATTATAAATATTCTACAATAAAACTTTTTTTTTTTTTTTTTTTTTTGGTTTTTCGAGACAGGGTTTCTCTGTATAGCCCAGGCTGTCCTGGAACTCACTCTGTAGACCAGGCTGGCCTCGAACTCAGAAATCCGCCTGCCTCTGCCTCCCGAGTGCTGGGATTAAAGGCGTGCGCCACCACCGCCCGGCTACAATAAAACTTTTAAATTTGTAACCTTTGTTTGTTTGTTTGTCTGTTTGGAAAAAAAATTGAGTCATCCAGGAAAATCAGTACAGTGAATGCACACTGCAGCCTTTCATTTGGGTCCACATTTGACTAACGTTTGGTGTCCTTATATCCAGCTAACTGTAAAGTATGTGTCCCCTGGAGAAAGGATGGCCATTTATATAACTGCAGTACATTAATCAAATTCAGGAAAAGTCCTATTAAATACATTCTCAGCACTGGAAAGCAGACTTGGCAGTTGATTGACATCAGTCAGCCTGGTATTCCATCATGCAAAGTCACCAAGTCAGGTATCTAACCATGTTACAGTAGCTTGGGGCACAGAGCTGTTCTCTCCCAGGCTTATGGGACTTACCAGATTATCACTAGATAGATTTCACTAAGCTGAGATTTCAGCTTAGTCTGTATGCTTCTAAACAGTGACTACTTGTTGGGACCATGAGATGAATGCTAAGCTTTGGCTGTCCTGGAACTCACTCTAAACCACACTGGACTCTGAACTCTGAGATCCTGTCTGCCTCCTGAGTGCTGGGACCAAAGGTGTGCACCACCACACCCGGCTTTAAAATATTTACTTAAAAATATTTTTTTAAGGCTGGAGAGATGGCTCAGCGGTTAAGAGCACTAATCGCTCTACCAGAGGTCCTGAGTTCAATTCCCAGCAACCACATGGTGGCTCACAACCATCTGTAATGGGAATGATCCAATGCCCTGTTTTGGTGTATCTGAAGAGATCCATAGTATACTCACATCCATAAAATAAATAAATCTTTAATTTTTTTTTTTTTTAGTTGGCTGGACAGTGGTGCACACTTTTAATCAGCTCTGAGGAGAGAGAGGCAAGCAAAATCTGAGTTGAGGTCAGCCATGTCTAGTTAGTTCTAGGGAAAGCCAGTACTTTGTAGAGAGACCCTGTATCAAAAAACGCTCCCCTCCAAAAAAAAAATTTTTTTAAAGTCAAATATACCCAGGTTGCAAAGAAAAAAAAAAAGAGGGGGGGATTTCTTAGATACAAGGTAGATAAGAATTTGTTTTTTTTTTTTTTTTCATTTTTTTTATTGGATATTTTATTTACATTTCAGATGTTCTCCCCTTACCCCATTTCCCTGCCCAGGAACCCCCATCCCATCACCCCTCCTCCTGTTTCTCTGTGGATGTGCCCTTACCCACCCCCCCACTCCCACCTCCCCACCCTCGAATTCCCCCACACACACAGCATCCAGCTTTCATGGGACCAAGGATCTCCTCTCCCACCTATGCCTGACAGGACCATCCTCCCTTACCTATACAGCTGGAGCCATGGATCCCTCCCTAAGTGCCCCCAGGCTGGTGGTTTAGACCCTGGGGGTTCTGGTTGGTTGGTATTGTTGCTCTCCTCATGGGGCCGCAAACCCTTTCAGCTCCTTCAGTCTTCACTCTGACTCCTCCATTGGGAACTCCTTGATCAGTTCAATGGTTAGCTGTGAGCATCTGCCTCTGGATATGTCAAACTCTGGCAGACCTCTAAGGACACAGCTGTATCAGGCTCCTGTCAGCATGCACTTCCTGACATCCACATCAGCGTCTACCTTTGGTGACTGTACATGGAATGGATACCCAGGAATGGTCTGCAGACGTCCCCTCCTTCAGTTTCTGTCCCTCACTTTGTCTCCATATTTGCTCCCTTGAGTATTTTGTTACTCCTTCTAAGAAGGACTGAAACACTCCCACTTGGTCTTCCTTCTTCATGAGCTTCATGTGGTCTGTGGGTTGAATCTTGGTATTTCAAGCTTCTGAGCTAATATCCAATAATCATGAGTGAATACCATGTGTGTTCTTTTGTGATTGAGTTACCTCACTAAGGATGATATTTTCTAGTTCTATCCATTTACCTAAGAATTTCTCGAATTCATTGTTTTTAATAGCTGAGTAACACTCCATTGTGTGAATGTACCACATTTTTTGTATCCATTCCTCTGTTGAAGGACATCTGGGTTCTTTCAAGCTTCTGGCTATTATAAATAAGACTTCTATGAACATAGTAAAGCATATGTCCTTGTTATATGTTAGAGCATCTTCTGGGTATATGTCCAGGAGTGGTATAGCCGGGTCCTCAGTCTGCTTTTTTTTTTTTTTTTTAGATTTATTTATTTATTATATATGAGTACACTGTAGCTGTCTTCAGACACACCAGAAGAGGGCATCAGATCTCATTACAGATGGTTGTGAGCCACCATGTGGTTGCTGGGATTTGAACTCAGAACCTCTGGAAGTGCAGTCAGTGCTCTTAACCACTGAGCCATCTCTCCAGCCCCCCCTCAGTCTGCTTTTAAAAAATGATGTTCACATCTTTTCCTGGTGAGAGGAATGGGGAAAAGTGGTGACCACTGCCACCTACAGTTCACTTGTGGAGTTGCAGCAAAGTTACTTAACTCTGTTAAGGGTTTGAAGTCCTCCCAGGCAAGGTTCTGGGTTTTCAGTGAAGGTCTGCTTAGCTCACTTTCCTATCGCATGTCTTGTTTCCCAGAATGAGACATAGAGGCCGGAGAGTCATGAATTTGACCTTTTGACATGAGGGCTGGTATCCAAATTCAAATCCTCCACAGTGATTACCAGTGACAGGCCTACTCCTTAGGAGGAGTTGGGATGCTCTGGTGCCAGAGCTTGTACAAGGGACGTGGCACAGAGACAAGGCTCCCGCACACAGGGCCCTCCCAAGGGGCAGTGAGATAAGTGGCCTGGGGCACCTCTTGCTCTCTGGACTTTTGGAAATCTCTACTTTTCTTTCTGATCTTTTTATCCATGTCCAAAGTTGTGTTGTTGATAAATATTGTTCTGATTTGGTTGGAAAATATCCCTCGAAGCCTCACGTGTTTGAACCTTCGATCCCCAGCTTGTCTGAGAGACAGGGTCTAGGGAAAGGAATGAGTTGCTGGAGGAACGGTTCTTGAGCTTTCTGGCCTTGTCGGTCTCCGCCTTCTGGTCCTCTGAGACGTGAGCAGGCAGCTGCGGCAGAGCCACCGGCCACTGTGACTTCCTCATGACAATGGGCTATGTCCCCTCAAACCGTGAGCCAGAATAACCCTCCTCCCTAAAGTTGTTTCTTGCCTGGTATTTGGTTGCAGTAAGGAGAAAAGTAACAAGTGTCCTGCAAATAATTAACTATTTCTCCTTATGGGGAGAGCACTACAGTTTGAGACGTCATAAGCAGCTGCCCATGTCTAGAGGTTTTCATCTGTTTCTAATCAATCTGTTCAAGTACGACCTTCATTTAAATGTATTTGGTGCTGAGGCTGTATCACAGTCTCCCGAATGCTAAGCAGTGTTTTCCCACTGAGCCACCTCAACCTAAGATAAATTTCACTTCTGTCGTTTGCCATAGTTTGCTGATCAACGGCACAACGGTATAATGGCACCCTGCTTACTATAGATCCCCAGAGCTTTAAGCCTAAGAGGAGACAGGAGCTTAGCAAGAGAAAGGGGCTAGATTGGATCCTAAGTACGGATTCAAGTTCCTGGATAGGTTGTAACTCTAGGAAAAAGATCTCTGAGACAAGCTGGGCGGTAGTGGTATGCACCTTTAATCCCAGCACTTTGGAGACAGAGAGAGACAGCAGGCAGATCTCTTGTGAGTTCCAGGACCGTCAGGGCTGCATAGAGAAATCCTGTCTTGAAAAGCAAAACAACAAAAAAAGAGCTCTGAGGTTCAGCTTCTCTCCTACCAAACGGGAGTATCATACTTCAGTACTGCTGTGAGAAGATTTGGGATTTTAGGATGAAGGTGAAGGTACTGCAAGCTGAGAAATACTAAACCGCCAAATGTGCTGGAGTATTTACACCTTTAACCCCAGCGCTAAGGAGGCAGAAACAGGCGGACCTCTGGTTTCTAGGCCTGTCTGGTCTACATATGTAAGTTGCAGGCAGCCAGGGCTACACAGTGAGACACTGTCTCAGAAGAAACAAAACTACTAAAGAAATATTAATGAGCATCAGCGGTATTGTAAATGTTCACTTCCTGCCGAAGGCTTAGAGTAATCTTATTTCATGTCTAAAATGCAGTCCAAACTCCTGGGGCATGTTCTTCCCTTGTTTGATCGCCTGTTTTGGTGCAGAATACCTGTCTGACTCTGTTTCCTTAGTAGTTGATAAGGGATAACTAAGTCTGGTGACACAGGCTGATAGTCCCAGCTCGTGGGGGCTGAGGCTGGAGACAAGAGCAGGCCTGCCTGTCTGTCTGCACAGCAGTTTCCTTTTTTTTTTTTTTTTTTGCTTTTTCGAGACAGGATTTCTCTGTGTAGCCCTGGCTGTCCTGGAACTCACTCTGTAGACCAGGCCGGCCTCGAACTCAGAAATCCGCCTGCCTCTGCCTCCCAAGTGCTGGGATTAAAGGCATGTGCCACCACTGCCCGGCTTGCACAGCAGTTTCAAGCTGGTCTAGAGAGCTCATCTCAAAGGGTTGTTGTTGTTTGGGGGTTTTTGGGTTTTTGGGTTTTTTTGTTTTTCAAGATAGAATTTCTCTGTAGCTGTCCTAGAACATCTCTGTAGACCAGACTGACCTCGAACTCACAAAGATCTGTCTGCCTCTGCTTCCAGAGTGCTGGGACTAAAGATTAAAGATGTGCACCACCACCTACCTGGCTCAAAAAGCTTTTTTTTTTTTTTTTTTAAAGGCTAGGGTTTTACCTCAGTGATAAGAGCACTTGCCAAGTTCACATGAGGCCCCTGCAATACAGGGTTCAAGACTGCAAAAATAAATAAAAGTAAGTCTATAAAAGATAGCCAGGTTTGTGGTGCATGCTCATAATCCCAGCATGAGGGAGATGGGGGCGAAGATCAGGGTCAGGTGAGATGGCTCATTAGGTAAACTGAGGGCTGCCAAGTCTGACAGCCTGAGTTTGGCCCCTGAGATGCTCATGACAGAAGGAGAGAACAAGCTCCCTCAAATTGTTCTATGACTTCCACTCATGCACTATGGAAGTAAACATGGAATATGTATATTGTTTAATTTAAAGAGAAACCAGAACTTTGAAGCCAGCCTTGAGAATAGCATGGGGGGGGGGGAGTGTAGGGGGAACTAGAAAGGCTATTCAATAGTAATGTGTTTGCTTAATATAGTCAAAGCTCTGGATTCAATCCTTACAAGAATGAATGAATGAATGAATGATGGACTAAAAGAGAAAGGAAAATGGGTGGCTTGCTTGGGAAGCTTGGGGCAGGAGCATCAGCAGTTCAAGGTCAGCCTAGGCTACACAAGAGTGAGCTATGTGAAACCATATCTCAAAAACAAACAAACAAAAAACCCTAAAAAGAAGCCAGGCATGGTGGTGCATGCCTGTGAAACCAGCACACAGGGATGGAAAGAGATCCAGAGCTGAATCGGCTAGTGCTTCCACACGTGTCTGTGTGCTCTTGAGATCCAGAGCTGAAATGGCTAGTGCTTCCACCCGTGTCTGTGTGCTCTTGCCCTGGGCCAAACCTTCTTATGCAAGTAGATTCTTCTGCAAGCTGAATCACTAAAAATGTGATTCTGAGAGCCGTGGTGGGTGCTGAGGTGGCCCGAATACTGTCTTGTTTTGCTCTCGAGTGCCAGGGGCAGGATGAGACTAATGTTTACTCCTTTTCATAGAGCAGATTGCCTGGATCTGGTGAGGTTTCAATAAATGTTTGAGGTTCAGTGCATGAGCCATACTAGTCATGTCCCAACATGCATGCACACACACATGCACACACATGCACACGACACATGCATGCCCCTTTTCTCACATGCGCATGCACTTTTTCTTTGGCAACAGTTGAGTTCTCCTTCCCTGGAGGTCTCCTGGTGAATGTACAAACAGCCCTCCCTGAAGAGCAGCAAGCACCAACGCCCTTCCCTTCTGTGAGCTGCGACCAAAATTTAATTTGCTACATGAGAATAAAAAGTTCTTCGTAGTTTATGAAGGTCTTTTGAGTTGAGCTATCATTATAAACCAAACAGAGAGTGCTTTGCCGGGGATGGTTGTACGGCCTGTATTCCCAGCTCTTGGGAGCAGAGAAAGAAGGGGTGCAAGTTTGAGACTAGCCTGGGCTACAAAAGCCAGCATCCGGCCAGGCGGTGGTGGCGTACGCCTTTAATCCCAGCACTTGGGAGGCAGAGGCAGGAGGATTTCTGAGTTCGAGGCTGGCCTGGTCTACAGAGTGAGTTCCAGGACAGCCAGGGCTATACAGAGAAACCCTGTCTGAAAAAACCAAAAAAAAAAAAAAAAAAAAAAAAAAAAAAAGCCAGCATCCCCTCAGGAACTTGTGAAGCTAGTTCCCACCTGCCAAATAGCCATTCTTATCTCTACCAGAAGGGACATATGGCTCTCCCATTAACAGGGGCCTGTGGTACCTAGCAACATATCTACACTGGCCTCAGTCTCTACTTACAAGTGCTTGCTATACACTTTAAAGCTCCCAACACAACTCACAGGCTCCCTTCCTTCCACGCTCCCATTCCGTAGAACCCTGGAAATTTTCCTCACTCAGCTTTCCCTAGAGACAGCCTCTGGTAGTTTGGAGTAAACAGTTTCCCTCTGCCACCCACTGACCAGCTACTTCAGCTTCTTTCTTGAGGCCCGCCCATCCATCGATGCCCCTCCCATCCATCGATGCCCCGCCCATCCATCGATGCCCTGATTCGGGCATATATAACAGCAAACTTTCAACAAAACAGAATGCAACAGAGCATTTGTGTACTACGCTGTAGTGGTGGTGGAGATAGAAAAGACAGGACTTAGAGTAGAAACGTCTCTCCCCTGAGACTGGGGCCTTGTTGCACGCAGGGGTATGGCTGGCACTCACAGGAACCATTGAGGACAACGGATACCAAAGTCCCCAGACAGACCTGAGAATGGCTGTGAGCACTGGGCCAAGTCCACCACGGCTCGCTCGGGTAAACACTAGTGACTTTGGGGACTTCTCGTGCTGAAGAGCTGGTCCACACCTGGACACGTGTAATAGCGATGCCTAATGAGCCTGTTTGTGCTTCCATCAGGAGGAGGAGGTCTCCTGGGATTCAACTACCCGGCTTTTTATTTCTAATAGTGACAACATGAACAACTTCACAGTTCGTGGCCCTGCTTTCCCCCTCGATGCGGGGGAGGGACCCTGAGCGCACCATTTAGCCCACAAGCAATGCCCACTGCATACAGAGCCCTGGGACCAAGGCCTGTTTCATACAACCATGGGAATTCTATGGCCTTGTAATGACCACAAACAGAAACATGACGGAAACTTAAAGACAGTGCAGTGCCGACCCATGTCTTCCATGTCAACTTGACACAAGCTAGAGTCATCTGAAGAGGGACCCGCAATTCAGAAAATGATTCATCTGTAGGGTATTTTCTTAGTGATTGATGGGGGAGGGCCCAGACCATTGTGGGTGGTACCACCCCTGGACTGTCGGTCCTTGGGTTCTATAAGAAAGCAAATGGGCTGGAGAGATGGCTCAGTGGTTAAGAGCACTGACTGCTCTTCCAGAGGTCCTGAGTTCAATTCCCAGCAACCACATAGTGCCTCACAACCATCTGTAATGGGATCTGATGCCCTCTTCTGGTGTGTCTGAAGACAGCTACAGTGTACTCATATATATTAAATAAATAATTTACAAACAAACAAAACAAAAGAAAGAAAGCAGACTGAAGCCCCATAGTGGGCCAAGCCTTTAATCCCAGCACTCAAGAGACAGAGGTAGGCATGTCTCTGTGAGTTCAAGACCAGCCTGGTCTACAGATTTAGTTCCAGGACAGCTGGGGCTACACAGAGAAACTCTAACTCAAGCAAAAACCAATCCCTGAAAAGAAGCTGTTGGCTAGGAACAACAACGACAACAAAAGCTCCTGGAAGAAGCCTGTGTCTCCAGAGACTGATGGACCATTGAAATTTCAGTACTGTGGAGAAACTGGAATTTTATAGGTTCAGAGGCTAATTACTTTATCTTGGGCTAGTTTTAGCCTTCTGGAACTATCACCTTGTGATAATAAATAAAAACTTCTTAGAAGCTATAACTTAGCAGAACATTAGCCTCTGTGCCTGTTGGCCCACAGGGTGGGGCCTCTGAAGAGGAGGAGGGAGAAGATGCTGAGGGGGGAGGAGTGAGTTAGGCAATGGTCAGGGGAATCTTGCAGCTCTGACTAGCAACGAGGCACTTCTTTATTTACACAGGTTTCACAGAACAAAGACAGTCTAATGATTATGCAGGAAGTACAGATTATGTGCCTGATTTTTCATTACGAGTACAGTCACAGTTAGAAAATACAAACAGGGGTGGGTGGGGGATGGGGAATGGGGACAACATATGAAATGTAAATAAAACATCCAATAAAAAAAATTAAAAAAAAAGAAAATACAAACAGAACAGATTTTATTTTTATTATTAGCCCTATAACCCCAATGTCATGAATCTGAAGGCGTCTCCTCCAAAGTAAACACACTATGTGACAGCCTGCTTTTAGGATGGAAGTGTTTGCAGTTTGAACGCACTCCAGACAAACAGAAAACATCTGAACTGGACTTTTTATGAATAGCAAACATTAATAACTACCTTATTATTTGTTTCAGCATCTGTGTTACAATATAGGAAATGTTTAGTCAATCAATCTTAGTTGCTGAGTTCTATTCCTCCAGGGGTGTACCCTGTGTGACCGTCTATCTTATATTTTCAGAAATCTCTGAGCACATTGTAAAAGGAGGCCTTGAATCTTTCCCCTTTTCTCCTGGCCAGTTAGAGTTTGTCACTTGCCTCTGTTTAGCCCACACTAATTATGCTGTTTGAGTTTGTTCAGGGACAGATACGCTAAGAAGATTCCTGGAATAGTGGTCTCGTCTCGTCATGTGTTTATCTGTGCTTAATGATCTCTGGGCCATAAGGGAGACATCCAAATAATGGCCAGATAAAGTTAATTTTAGGCTTTTCCTAAAAAGACTCAGACATAAAGTTCCTAGGAAAAGACATAAAAATGAATCATAATGCAGAAAGTCCCCAAGAATGCAACACGCAGAGACCAAAACCTCAAAGTGAGGAACAGAAGGACAGCGATTGCAGCGTTCGCCTCAGCTTTCCTGGAACTGTATCAAACAGCCATGCCGACTCCACGACTGTTCGAGCTCCCTGTGGATATGGCAGTGTCACTTCTGCCAATCCAAGAGCTGAGAATGTTATCAGATAGCATCTTAGACTATAAAACACATCCCCCCATATCGATGTATCCACCTCTCCAGGGTACTCACCCCAACGTACTTTAAAGTTGCCTTAATTTTGACTTTGTTCTGTAAAAATCCCGTGAAGCTGCACCCACATTGGAACATGGAATTTGGGGTACCCTGAATCAGTGTTCCCAGACCATGGCCACTCAAAATGGCTCCAGAGTAAACTCGTATTCCCTGTGGTTTTTACATTGGCATTTGTTTACACCTGAGAGATGACCCTCAGGCACAAACTTAAAGGAAACACCAGAAAACCCAGTGTTCAACATTGTCATGTGGTGTGTTAGGTATTTGTGGCCGAGACAGAAGCAGCCTGAGGATGCTACTCAAGCTCATTGTTTAAGGGTAGAGTCTGCCGTGGTAGCCTAAGCTGGCTGGGCACACAGCATCCAGTGAGGAAGCAGATGGCCTCTACAGATGAAGCTATATCCCCAACCCCTATTTTTGTTTTTTGAAGGGAGGTCTCATGTAGCTTCAACTGTTAGTAGTTAAGCAAGGCTAGCACCTTCAAGGGCAGTCGCTGTGTTAAGGGTATCCTTTTATTTCCAGATAAAGCTTTATGGCACAACCTGGACATGTGCAGGAATGTACCTCCCCCATAGGAACAAGTGTTGGCCTTCTTAATACATTCTCACCTTTTCTTTGTTTGGGAAAAAAGCAGCTTTAAAAATTGTCCTTGTTCCTCTTGCCTGCTGCAGCTGATAGTTCTTTTCTTCCTTCTTATATCCTGACATGTTACTTCGGCGTTGCCCTGACCAGGGTGAGAATCCACTGAGATCCATCACAAGGCCTGTCACTAGCCTGTCACTAGCAACAGGAGCATGCACTTGTGTCTTTCCCTCAGTGTCAGAATCTATCAGATAACAGGAAAGTCATAAGGTTGAGCCCTTTTAATGATGGCAATCGGTTACAATGTCTTGGCCAAGGCACACACTCGCAGGGTCTTTATTCCAACACTTTTTTCTTTCTTTGTTTTTGAGACAGGGTCTCACTATGTAGCCCTGGCTGTTCTAGAACTAGCTATGTGGATCAGTCTGGCCTTAAACTCAGAGATCTGCCTGCCTCTGGCACCCAAGTGATGCGATTAAAAGTATTTATTAACTTGCCTGGCTTTATTCCAATTTTAATTACTATTAATTCATATCACACATCACACAGTGAATATGTATCTTTATCATTTATCTCTATCTCTGTCTCCCCTCCCCCTCCCCCTCCTCTCTATCTCATCTTCATCTCTCTCTGTCTCTACCTCTATCTCTCTATCTCCCTGTCTCTGTCTCTCCATCTCTCTATTCCTGTTTCTGTCTCTCTCTCTCTGTTAAGGAATGAGCGCTGCTGCAGAACCCAAGGGTGCTGTGGATTGTCCTGGTGTTGTTTGTATTTTCGGGTTTGTATTTTGTTTGTATTGGGATTGGAGATTTGCTGCAACACAAGAGGTTTCAATACTGTGCTGAGAAAGTAGCGCCACAGATAGTTAGGGAGCGAGACTGGTGTCTGGAGGGAGTTCCGGCAGGGCTGATGCTGGAGTCAGGTTTGAGAAGGAAGCTGCAGAATTCGGTAGTGAGGTGAGAAGGCTGAGCCAGGCCCAGAGCAAGAAGCAGGTCAGGAGCAGGAAACAGCAACGGGTTAGGTCCAGATCCAGACGGGCAAACAGGCGGCTGGACAGGAAGTAGACTGTATCAACAGTGAGGGACAGAGCGGAAGAGGGGAGTCCACAGCTCCGGCCACACATACCAACTCTTAGATGACAGGTTGGTATGGAGCCGTGCCTTTGCCAGGTAAGGGAGTATCGTTCTATGCAGTCCGTGTTGGGGAACCATACCCTTTCAGTTTGGGGTGTCCTGTGAGCTCCTGGGTCTGGTTTCCCTCCATAATTTTAATGCATCTATGCTTCAGGTGTCCCTATGAATACCACGGCCAACAGAGTAACGATCTGAGGTTCGGTTCAACCCGACTCAGTAGCCGGTGTTGGTTCAAACTTCAAGAGTCTGATCCCAATAGTTTATTTCAGGCGTATTTAAGCACAGCACAGTCTGATGACAAAGTTTCCTGGTGACTAGTTAACTCAACCCCATGCAAAGCTTAAGACATCAAAACTCTTTGGAAAGTACAAATGACATCCATAAGATGGATTCTTGGGGGCTGGAGAGATGGCTCAGTGGTTAAGAGCACTGACTGCTCTTCCAGAGGTCATGAGTTCAAATCCCAGCAACCACATGATGGCTCACAACCATTTGTAATGAGATTTGATGCCCTCTTCTGGTGTGTCTGAAGACAGCAGCTACAGTGTACTCATAAATAAAAATAAATCTTTAAAAAAAATGGATTCTCTAGATTGACCGAGAAAACAAGTTCAAGACAAGGGGCAGGTGAGGTGTGGTCTTGGTCACATAGATAGCACAACGGTCACCAGGGTATTAACCATATCTACTCCCAGCCTCTTCCTTTGTGTAACATTCTTGGTTCCCCTAGTACTTATCTGTGATATCCTATGTGACCCCACAGCTCTAAGTCTCCCCAATAAACCTAAGGATGTGTCCTCTGGGGTGAGTCATTTATGAATGTGTGCTGGGTGGATGTTACTAGCCGGTATAATTGGTCCTTATACAATGGAGTCTCCTAAGGCAGTGCACAGCCTGAAGTACCACCGCTTTTATACAATAGGAGTGTCTTAGAGAGGAGTATGGCCTGATCTCTATACTGAAGGTGACCTTGAACTCCTGACCCTGAGTGAAAAAATAAGAAAGAAGGACATGACGACTCCTAGGTATGGTGGAGGACTTTAAGGGGAGAGCCTAGCCAGAGGCAGAGACATGGGAGAGTCCAGAGGGCTCATGGCCCTGAGCTGGACCATCTATAAGGAGAATGGGGAGGCAACAGCTAGAAGAGGAAGCAGCTGGGAAGGTTAAAAAGGACTAGATTATATACAAAATGGCTGGATCATATGAGGAAGAACTGCTTGGAGAAGGCAGCCCAGCTCCTGGGCTAGAGAGTTCGGGGTAGGGGGCAGAGTATGCCAGCCATAACCTGTAAGAAATAGGGACTGAAGGATGGTGGGAGAATCTGGTGGCCATGTCTGCTTTGATATGTTAAACAGGCACCTCGGTTAGACATTTGTCCTAGATTTGAGACCTAAGGGATCCTTCCAGGCAAGTGGTGAGGGCTCCCACAATCTCCAACAAATTGTCTTCCTGTCATTAAAAGAAAAAGAGAGAGAGAGAGAGAGAGAGAGAGAGAGAGAGAGAGAGAGAGAGAATGAATGTGTGTGTGTGTGTGTGTGTGTGTGTGACACCCACAGAGGTCAGATGAGAATGGATGCTGGATCCCCTGTAGCTGAGTTACAAGTGGTTGTGGGCAGTCCCATTAGGTGCTGGGAACTAAAAAGGGTCCTCTGGAAAAGCAGTCAGTTACCCTAACAGCTCCCCTTGACTTCCCGACAAGCCCTTACAAGTTCTGTAGAATAACTTTACCATTTTTGTTTTGTTTTAGGACAAATCATGTAGCCTTGACTGTCCTGGAACTTACTACATAGACTAGGCTGGCCTTTAACTCACAGAGTTCTACCTGCGTCTCACTCCTGACTGCTGGGATTAAAGGCGTGCGTCACCGCGGCCGGATTAACAAAATTTTTACTTACAGAGATTTAAAATCTTTTTTGTTCAGTTCTATATTTTGATGTAAATCTTTGTGTAAAGTTATTAAGTTTCACCTGTGGTTATGGAAATACTTCCCCGTGGCTGCTGTCTCCCATCAGCTAGGCTCTGGCTTCCTAGAGGGCCACACAGATGACTTCCTGGTTTCCTGGTCACTGGGGGACAAAGTTGAAGAGACCCAAGCGTGTACAGCCAGTTTTGGCAGTTTCTAAGAGCAGAATCAGAACGCTGCAAAGAAGAAACGAATTCATTCACACTAGGACAAGTCCCTCTGAGCTTTCTTTCAGTCTAGAGTCACAGTGAGTTGGCAAAATTTGAGCCCCGTCCTTCAACTGCCCCACCCTTCACTTTGCGTGCAAAGGTGACTTCCCACGGCTGAGCGGGCTGAGCGAGGACTAATCTGCACAGGCCGGATATGTAGGCAGGTCCCAAGAAGCTCGAAAATGTCTGTTGGAAATTTCCATTTTGTACCCAGGAGGTCTTGGGACAGGGAGCAGATGAATTTACCTAATATGTACCCATATCCTCAAATTCTCTCATTCCCCGGCTCCCGGGGAACTCTTTTGATTTCCATATACAGGAGTCCTAGTCCAGCCCTAAACTGCTTCTCCCTGCTCATAACTTGGTATCTTCCCCACAGCGCCTCTGGGTTCCGGAATCCAGCCCCGCCCTCGCATGCTTTCCTGCACAGCGGGGTGGGCCAGCGAAGGGGAATATAAAGCCTGCAAGTGTTCAGCCAGCACGGCACCACTCGCACTAGCCTAGGTTGTGGGCCGAAGGATTTCTCCGAAGTGCTTCAAGGTTGTCCTGGCAACCAGCTGCTCAGCCAATCAGCACTTGGTACTACGATCCGCCCTCAACATCTGGAGCCATGGCGGGTGAGTGTGGCGCCAACTCCAGCTTGATTCATCCTGAGGAGGATGTAGGGGCTTGCTTTGAGTTTTGTTCCTTTGCCTCAAAGAGGAAAAGTGAAATAATTAGGATCCTGGATGAGCCTCGGTTAGTCCCTGGAAGGTTCCTTCTCAGAACCAGAGATGCAGATTATTCGGCAGCCCAAATTCACCCGTGGGCAACTCCAGTATTACCTCTTCTACACAGTTCCTCAACAGAGCTGGCCACTCTCTGTACCTTGTTTGGCCTATTTAGAAATAGGGTAACATGTATCCCAGGTTGGCCTTAAAACTGCTGTATAGTGAAGGGCAGCCTTGAACTTAGGGTCTTATTGCGTCTACTGCCTAAGTGCCGGGATTATAAGTGTGCACCACCACGCCTGATTTATATGGCTCTGGG
This sequence comes from Grammomys surdaster, assembly GCF_004785775.1. Taxonomy (NCBI): domain Eukaryota; kingdom Metazoa; phylum Chordata; class Mammalia; order Rodentia; family Muridae; genus Grammomys; species Grammomys surdaster. The sequence goes on from NW_021604632.1 coordinate 8,256,952, forward strand.
AATTGAATTGAAACTAGGACTTCCTGCATACTAGACAAACTTTACCACCTGAGCTCTGTGCACATCTCCAGCCTAGGCCAAATAGTATTTAACCATTTGGAAATAGGTTGGTAACATTTAAAAATGCAAACAGGCAGTTTATAGGGACCATTGCTGGACTTGGTGGGACTTGAAGGCAAAGGCAGACAGATCTCTTTTAAGTTCGAAGCTAGCCTGGTCTATAGATCCAGTTCCGGGACGATCAGAACTACATAATGGAGCTGTCTCAAGCAAACAAAAAACACAGATTTTTTTTTTTTTTTCCGAGACAGGGTTTCTCTGTGTAGTTCTGGCTGTCCTGGAGCTCACTCTGTAGACCAGGCTGGCCTCGAACTCAGAAATCCGCCTGCCTCTGCCTCCCAAGTGCTGGGATTAAAGGCGTGCACCACCACCGCCCGGCAAAAACACAGATTTTTTTTTTTTGGTTTTTCGAGACAGGGTTTCTCTGTATAGCCCGGGCTGTCCTGGAACTCACTCTGTAGACCAGGCTGGCCTCGAACTCAGAAATCCGCCTGCCTCTGCCTCCCGAGTGCTGGGATTAAAGGCGTGCGCCACCACCGCCCGGCAAAAAACACAGATTTTTAAAAAAGATTTTTCATCACCTTGTGAAAGAAACGGGAAGATGTGGAGATGGGGTACCGGAGTAGGGCTGGGAAGGTATGTTACAGAACTGGGCCCTAACTCTAGCCTGCCTGGCCCTGGAAAGCTGCTGCTGTGACCCTGGAGGGGAAAATCTGATTTGCTATTTGGTCCAGTGTCGTGACAGTCACTTTGCAATCAGCCCAGGGGAAGGGAGGGGAGAGAGTCCTTGGCAGTTACCGCCATGCTATTGTCTAGTGTTTGTCTGGCATCCTCGGTTTCTTGGCCAAGTAGCCTCCAGAGCTAAGTGCTTCCCAACAGGGCTGGGCTCTGAGTTCTGGGCAGCAATAAGGTTGAGGCGGTGTTTCCTCTATTGGGGAGGGACTGGAACTTTTTGGGGTTCCTTTCCCTTTAAAACTACTTCAGCCTCCGAAAATACACTCAGGATTTTGCCTTGCTAGAAGCACAGAGGGAGCGAAAGATGCTTCTGTGGATGGTACAGTGCCATCCCAGTATTCTCTGAGCTCTACAGTGAGTTGCTGGGAGAGACAGCAAGGAAGGGTTTTCAACAGCTGGTAAGGCTGTGTCTGCTTTATGTACTGGTCTCCATTTATTCATGAGGGATAAGTGTTCCAAAGCCCTTCCACTGGGGCCTCAGACAGCACACAGCCCAAGTATTATTGTATTTATCTTATACTCCCACACTTGTGATTCATTTCAGTTCAATGTTTGTTTATTCAGTCATCCGTTCATTCATTCATTTTGGCCAGACTAGCTTCAAACTTAATTTGGTCTAGGCAGACCTTGAACAGCGATCCTCCTGCCTCTGCTTCCCAGTGCTGGGATTACAGGTGTGTGCCCAGGCCTGGAAAATTTAATTTACAAATTAGAGTAGGAGATTAACAAAATAAATAAAAGAAAACAGACAAATGACACCAATAGGGCTGTAATGCTGGCACCTGCTCTCTGTCACTGCGATAAAACACTGACCAAAAGCAAGTGGAGGAGGGAAGGGTGTGTTTCAGCTGACAGTTCTGGCAGACGGAGTTCATCACCAGGGAAATCAAGGCAGGGACCCGGGGGCAGGAACTGAAGCAGGAGAACCCTGCTTACTGGCTTGCTCTCTGTGACTTTTTCAACCTGTTTTCTTTTTTTTTAAAATTAATTTATTTATTTTATGTATATGCATGCACTATCACTGTCTTCAGACACACCAGAAGAGGGCATCGGATCCCATTACAGATGGTTGTGAGCCACCATATGGTTGCTGGGAATTGAACTCAGGACCTCTGGAAGAGCAGTCTATGCTCTTAACCACTGAGCCATCTCTCCAGCCCCTCAACCTGTTTTCTTACACAACCCAGTGGCACCTGCCCGAGGGTGACACCAACTACAGTGAGCTGACCCTCCCCTTGTCAATCACTAATCAAGAAAATGCCACCCACTACAGGCCACTATGGGCCAGTCTGATGGAGGCCTCCTGAGCTGGCCAGTCTGATGGAGGTCTCCCCTGAGGCTCCGTGCAGAGGTAGAGGCAGATGGACCTTTATAAGTTTGAGGCCAGCCTCCTGTACATAACAAGCTCCAGGGCCACCAAGGCCACACAGTGAGATTCTGTCTCAGACAAACAAACGAAAGAAAACCCACAACAAAACAAAAAATATCGGGCTAGAGAGATGGCTCATTGGCTAAGCACACAGGCTGCTCTTGCAGCGAATCTGGGCTTGATCTCCAGCGTTCACACGGGAGCTCAAAACTTTTTGCAACTCCAGTCTTTCTGAGGTACCCAGCGTGTGTCTGTTGCATAGGCATATGGGCAAACAAAACACCCATACCTGTAAAATAAGTAAATTTTAAAATTTAAAAATTGTTTTTCTTTCTTTCTTTCCTTCTTTATTTTTCTTCCTTCCTTCCTTTCTTCCTTTTTTTTTTTTTTTTTTTTGAGACAAAGAGTCTTTCTACATAGCCCTGGCTGTCCTGGAACTCACTATATAGACCAGGCTGGCCTCTAACTCACAGAGATCTGTCTCTGCCTCCCCGGTGCTAAGAATCAAGGCTTCCACCACCACACTTGGCCTATTTTAATTTTAATAGTCTCCACACAGTAATGTATCCCAGGTCTCCAGCTCCTACAGTATTTAATAGGTGCCCAGTTAACAATGCTGTACAGCTGGGAGCTGGTCTCTGATGCTCTAAGCATTTCAGGGGGTAAATGGAGTGGAAGTCAGGCACAGGTGTGTGTGGGGGTGGAGCGGAGCGAGCTCTCCTCCGTTTCAGGATTTATGCTACAACAAACAGAAAAACCCATCTGTTTCTTGGCAACCCATCCGAGAAGGGACAAGGGGCACCGCCAGTATCATGCTGGGGCTGCGGAGCTGGCTCAGGCATTGCGAGGCTCCAGGCTCAAACCCCAACATAAAACAGAAAGCAGGTGCGGACCCATTAGATGGTGAGATGAAAGGCAAAGCAGAAGTTGGTGTTGGCTAGCATGCTAATAGGACTTCCTGGTGTGTTTCAGAACTCATCCCAAAACAAACACTTAGGACTTTAATGACCCTGGAAGTTATTTCTGTTGGTGGAAGAATTCAAACGAATACTCAGGGCTGGAGAGCTGATTGAGTTAAGAGCATTTGCTCCATAATCCTGAGGACCAGAGTTCAGATCCAAGCACCCACCTTGCAAGCCTAGGCAGGATTCCCTACACATACCTGTAACTTCAGCTCCAGGGTTCCGACAACCTCTTCTGGCCCCTAGACGTATCAGCCTACAAATGACACCCACATCAACACAGACATAGAAATAAATCCTTAAAAAATAGTTATTTCACACTAGCTCAAGAAGCTATCTATACTGACAGCACCCCAGCACCTAGGTCCTTTTGTAACCAAGTCAACCGTCCCCGACAAGGGGACCATTCTACTGATTTTCTAGGGAGATCATTTTATTTTCACATCGGTGGTCAATTAAATATGCCAACATGGTCAGGTGGTGGTGATGCACACCTTTAATCCCAACGGTGGGGAGGCGGAGGCAGAGGCAGCCAGCCTGTGTTCCAGGAGAGCCAGTGCTACACAGAGAAATTCTATTTCAATGGGTTTGAGGGAGGGGAAGACCAACATCGTTAGACACTAATTTCTCACTGACTAGAATGCACTCTTTATTCTTCCTCTTGCTCATCCCTTCCTTCCATTTTACTTTTAAAATGTATTTGTTATTATTAAAGTGGTGTGTGCCTGTGTGTGTGTCCCCCTGTGTGTGCCTGTGTGTGTGTGCCTGTGTGTGTGTCTGTGTGTGCCTGTGTGTGTGTGCCTGTGTGTGTGTCTGTGTGTGCCTGTGTGTATG
>NW_021604632.1:8261311-8287503 GCF_004785775.1 Grammomys surdaster
TGTATATGTATATGTATGTAACACAGAAAGCAGAGACCCAAGGAAGGGTGAGTTTAGAAAAACATGTAAAAATAAACTCCAGTAAGCACATACTAACTATTAGCAGAGCAGCCCTTCCCCAGAACTTTCTCAGGATAGTCCAGTTTAAACACAGTTGCCTGGCATGTAGTATGGATCATATCTGGGAAATCATGGAAGCGAGACAGAAGGCCATGTCTAGATTCAGGGTATTCAAAAGACAGCACTCTGCAAATCCTTTCAACCACGCTGGGTTCTATAGCTGTGTTACGACATCCAACAAGAATAAACATGTCTTATAAATCGAATGTAAGCGTCTGTCACAGGAGGCACGAAGCCACATCTAAGAACGATCCAGGGAACAAAGTGCATGTGAGGTAAAAGGCCCTCTGCCTCTTCCTGGGGCCTCTCCCGCAGTTCCCCAAAGCATTGTTCACCGTGTTCACACTCGGGTCTTGAGGCTTTGACAACTTTACCCCTTTTCCATCTTTTTTTTTTTTTTAATTGGGAAGCTGCTGTCAGGTGGGCGAGTTCACTGGCCCCCAAGGACCAAGGCCAGAGAAGTCACCACGGGAAGGGAGGAATAGGGGAGGGAGAGGGAAAGAGAAAGAGGCACATGGAGAAAGAGGAGGAGGAGGAAGAAGAGGAAGAGGAGGAAGAAGAAGAGGAGGAGGAGAAGGAGGAAGAGGAGGAAAATAAGAAGAAAAAGAAGGAGAAGGAGAAGAGAAGGAAGAGGAGGAGGAGGAGGAAGAGGAGAAGGAGCCTCTTTCCATTTTTACTAGTTACTTTGCATAGCTGTGAGCAGAGGGGGTCCCTGAGTTTGTGGTAGAGGCCCCTCATCTCATGGCAGACAGGGAGAGAAACAAACACCCAGAGGACCAGATCTAATCTTCAGAATCATACCCGTAGGGACTCACTACTTCCAACCAACCCTACCCCTACCTCAGCCTCCAACCCCTGTTTCCAAAGTTCTGCCACCTTCTAAAGTACTACCACAGGCTGGGGACTAAATTTCCAATTTTTTTTTAAAGATTTATTTATTTTATATATGCGAATACACTGTAGCTGTCTTCAGACACACCAGAAGAGGGCATCAGATGCCATTACAGATGGTTGTGAGCCACCATGTGGTTGCTGGGAATTGAACTCAGGACCTCTGGAAGAGCAGTCAGTGCTCTTAACCACTGAGCCATCTCTCCAGCGCTTGCTTATTTGTTTGTTTGTTTATTTATTTATTTATTTAGACAGGTCTGCTTTGCCCTTCAGGCTGGACTAGAACCTATTATCCTCCTGCTTCTGCTTCTCAAAACGCTGGGATCACAGATATGAACTACTAAACCTAGTTGTGGGGGGCATTCTATGTTCAAGCCATGAAGCCAGAACCAAAGCATGCAAAACGAAAGCTCAGTTCAAGTGCATGGCTAGCCTCATTCATTGGCTCCTTTATTTATGGCTGCAGTGGACTCAGTGCTACAAGCATGAAGCCCTGAGTTCAGATCCCTAGAACCCATGGGTTTTTTTTTTTTTTTTTTGGTTCGTTTATGTTTTCTTTAGAAAAGCCTGGTGTGGCAGCTTATAGTTAGAGTGTAGGGAAACAGAGTCAGGAATGTCCCTGGACTTGCTGGCGGCCATCCTGGCCTACTTGGAAACTTCCAGGCTAGATCATGTTTCAAACAGGGTAGAAGGAGCCTGAGAAACAACATCCAAGGCTGTCTTCTGGCCTCCATGTGTACACACATGTACTCACACATGTATAAGAACACACACACACACAGACAGACACACTGAAATTTAATCACTATGAGGCCATATTAAGAGGAAGAACTAAGTGAGATATTAACGAGGTGGCTGGTGTGGGCCATGGAGGTCCCAGCATTTGGGAGGTAGAGATAGGACGATCAGGGGTTCAAGGTTATCCTCTACTACACGGTGAGTTTGAAACTAGCCTCGGCTATGTGAGACCCTTCTCTCACAGGGTAGGTGATTGGGTCAAAATGGCTCCGTCATCAGAAATGATCTGTCGTTTAGTGTGTGGAGAGATTGTTTTATAATGGGAGTGTTGTAAGAGCCAGTATCGCGCTGTCTTGAATCCGCCTCTCTTGCCTTGTGTTACCCAGAACTCTTAGGACTCTTCAGCGTTCTCACCAGCAAGAAGGCCTTCACTGGGTGCCGTCTCCCCTCCTTCCAACTTCTAGTGCTGTGGACCAAAAAAACCTCTCCCCAGTTTTTTATAACCATCTAGTCTGTGGTGTTCAGTTATAGCAACAGTAAGGATGGTGGTTTGAATGAGAATGGTCCTCACAGGCTCGCATACATGAATGCATAGTCACCAGGGATTGATACTATTGGAAGGATAAGGAGGCGTGGCCTTGTTGGAGGAAGTGTATCATTTCCCGGTGGGCTTTGAGGTTTCAAAAAGCCCAAGTCGGGCCCTGTGTTGCCCTTTTTCTCTTCCTGTGGATCAGGGTGTAGCTCTCAGCCACCGCTCCACTCTCGAGTGCCGCCATGCTGCCATGATGATAATGGACTAACCCTCTGAAACTGTAGCAAGTCCACAGTTAAATTTCTAAGAGTTACCCTAGTCTTGATACAGTGACTAAGACACTAAGTAAACTAAGACAAATGGGTTCCAATAACCTGCCACTTATCACGTCTTCCCTTATGATCCCTGGCTTCCTGGCTGCCGAAGCTTTGCTGGTTGATACAGATAGAAAAGCTGACATCAGTGGCACTCTAAGATCGGACGCTTTCTAAAATGCTACTAAGGGTGGAGCCAGGAGCTAGGCAAGCATTCTACCGTGAGCTACACTCTCAGCCATAATTTTTTTTCTTTAACTTTTTAGATGGGGGGCAGTTTAAGCTTTCCAAGGCCCCTTCTACCCACCCACCCCCACCCCATGCTTTGCTGAGAGTCTTTTTTCTCTATGTGCCTGCTGTATGTATGTTTTCTTACACTCCCCCCCCCCAAAAAAAGCCCACTTTTCTTCAACTGCAAAAAAAGTAAAATAAAAATAAAAATAACATTTTTGGACAGGATCTCCATATGAAGTCATGGCTGGCCTCAAGCTCAGAGATCCACCTGCCTCTGCCTCCCAAGTGTTGAGATTAAATGTGTGTGCCACCACATCTGGCATTTTGGGAAACTTTTTGCTTTTGTTTTTTCGCGACAGGGTTTCTCTTTGTAGCCCTGGCTCTTCTGGAACTCAAACTGGACTCAAACTCACAGAGATTCGCCTGTCTCTGCCTCCCAAATGCTGGGATTAAATGGGTGCACCACCACCACACCTGGGAAACTTTTTTGAGTGCTGACATGATGTTCAAAATATTTTGGATTTATTTTGGAGCCCTCTGTGTTGTGGATTGATTCTGATACTACTTGTGTTAATTCAGATCCCCAAATTACCGGAAACCTACACATCTGCGTGTAAGACGCTGAGGGTCCCTGCCCCCAGCTGGTTCTGATTAGTAAATAAAGTTGCTGGCCACCAATGGCTGGGCGTGAGACAGAGGCAAGGGAACCCGGGGAAGGAGGAGGATTTAGTACCGCCATGCCGGGGAAGCAGAAGGATCAGGCCTGAGAAGTGCTGGACAAAGAGACTGCCAACATGTAGGAGTCGGGGATCCTGACCTAGGTGGGATGCAGACTGTGTGTGTGCGTGTGTGTGTGTGTGTGTGTGTGTGATTCGAGAATCCAGAGCAATGGGGCAGCTAGCAAGGAACTTGCACAGCGGCTGGGTTGCCAGGGACATAGAGTGGATTAATCAGCTACAACAATTTATTTTTTATTTATTTATTTATTTATTTATTTATTTTGGTTTTTTGAGACAGGGTTTCTCTTTATAGCCCTGGCTGTCCCGAACTCACTCTGTAGACCAGGCTGGCCTCGAACTCAGAAGTCCTCCTGCCTCTGCTTCCCAAGTGCTGGGATTAAAGGCGTGCGCCACCACTACCTGGCTGGACTTAAGATTTTTTAAAAAAATTTTTTAATCACATTTAAAGAGAGGGGGGAATGGGAGGAGGTCATTGTGGAGCTCAGGATAACTTCAAGTTGGTTCTCTCCTACCATGTGGGTCCTGGGGATCAACCTCAGGACATCCTACTTGACAGGAAGTGTCTTTATCTGCTGAGCCATCTCATCAGCCTGAACTTTAGATTATCAGATTAGAGACATTTAGCTGATAATGCTAGCCACTGGTCCCCACTCTGAGAAACTAAGGTGGGAAACATGTCTGATGCCAAGCCCTTTAGATTAGGGACTCACCCATCCTGTTTGGATTTTCCTTCCATGCCTCACATATGTCTAAACAGCAAGAAGAGCACTGATTGTATTGGCCCATTCAGAGAGGACATCATTCAACTATGCCATGAAGGAGGCTGCGGTAGAGGCTCTGAAGAAGAAAGGATGGGAGGTGGTCGAATCTGACCTCTATGCTATGAACTTTAACCCCATCATTTCCAGAAACGACATCACAGGTAAGAACCGTCCCTCTCCATTGACGGTGCCGGACCCTGTGGCCCAGCCTCAGTCCCTCTTGCCTCCCAACAGGGAATCTGAAGGACGCGGAGAACTTTCAGTATCCTTCTGAGTCATCTCTAGCATATAAGGAAGGCCGCCTGAGCCCAGATATTGTGGCTGAACAGAAAAAGTTGGAAGCTGCAGACCTGGTGATATTTCAGGTATCACATAGGACAGAAATCATAAGAAAGCGGTGTCTGGGGTGTTTTGTCCTTTTTTTGTCCTGGAGCCCTCTGCATTCTAAGTGACGTCAGTCAGAGGGTATGCGGCTGAGCTGAAGTGCTTTGTGTATTTACCTTTATTTGTGTGTGTGTGTGTGTGTGTGTGTGTGTGTGTGTTATCCTGCTCAGGCTGGCTTCTTGGCATTCAGCAATCCTGCAGCCCTAGCCTCACAAAGTAGTTCATACTAAGGGAACAAGGCCCTTCCCCTTATCCCTGACCCCCCACCCCCATTTAGCTTTTCCAGAGGAAATGACAAGGGCAAAGGTGCCCTATGGTGATACTGTAGACAGTTGCTCAGCACCTAAACTCTTCCTGGCCACAGGGGAAGGGTAAGTGTGAAAGGACCCTGATCTGACTTCTTGGTCTTCTGCCCCACAGTTCCCAATGTATTGGTTTGGGGTGCCCGCCATTCTGAAAGGCTGGTTTGAGAGAGTGCTCGTAGCAGGATTTGCCTACACTTATGCCACCATGTATGACAAGGGTCCTTTCCAGGTAAGTGAACCGTTGGGTATTTCTTGAGTAGATTCTGCCCTGAGAACACAGATGGAACTTTAAGACCAGGGAGGACACATTGTATAGCTCTTATAAATCAAATGACAGGATGTTTTGGATTTGCTTGATTTCTTTTTATATATTTACTTATTATTTTATGTATATGGGTGTTTAGCCTGTTTTCCATATCTGTGAACCACGTGTGGAGTGGCTGAGGAGTCCAGAAAATGGGGGGGTCACATCTTCCTGGAACTGGAGTTACAAGACAGTTGTGAGCTGCCAGAGGTGCTGGGGACTGAACCTGGGTCTTCTGAAGAACAGCCAGGGCTCTTAACCCCCACCCCATCTATACGGACTGGTATTTACTCATGGATGTGGGAGGGACACATGCCTGCCACAGTGTGTATGTGGAAGTCAGGGGACAAGTTGCTGATGGGAGATCAGACTTGATCAGGTTGTCAGGCTTGGTGGCAAGTGACTTTACCAGCGAAGCCATCTCACCAGCCTTTGGACTTTGTTTTAAAGTGTTACAGAAAAGAAAAAAAAAAAAAACTCAAAAAAGTCAGTGTTGAGGGGATTAATGAGTGGCTGGCATAGGACAGATAAACCAGCCTTCAAGCTGTGTGGTAGATTTTTTTTCCCTATTACCCTTGTCCTTTCATGCTTGAGATTTTTCCATAGTAAAAATAAAATGGAAAAATCTTACTGACTTGGTGACAGACATCTGAAATCCCTCTTGGGTATACAGACAGGAAGACCAGGAGTTCAAGGCTACCCTCAGCTACTTAGTAAGTTTTAGGCCAGCCTGGGCTACATGTCAGAATAAAACATAAAAGTGGAAAAAGAATCTTTGTTGTTTGGAGGCCAAATAGTGACAAGATCTATCTTGTGACTTTTTAAAAAAATAGATTTTTAAACATTTATTTTTATTTTACATACATTGGTGTTTTGCCTGCATGTATGTCTGAAGGAGGGCATTAGATTCCCCTGCAACAGGATTTACAGTTGTGAGCTGCCATCTTGGTGCTGGGAATTGAACCTGGATCCTCTGAAAGAGCAGCCAGGGCTTCTAAACACTGAAACATCTCTCCAGTTTCAACTTTTTTTAAAATTAAATTAATAAAAATTGACACAGGGTCTTATTATGTAGCCCTGGCTGTCCTGGAAGTCACTGAGTGACCCACCTGCCTCTACCGCCTGAGCACTGCTGGGATTGAAGCCACCATACCCAGCTGTCTCCTAAAGTCTTGAGTGATTATTTGTGCTTTGGCCATGGCTATCCACAGCCACAGCTGGAACATGTGCAGAGTCATCCTGAGGCGACAGAGGACCCAAAGCCTGAGATAATAGCACCGATAGGGTGGCCTTATTTGTCCTTCTCCCTGGGGACCCCCTGTTCATTAACTCACTGGGACCCAGGAGAGGAGCCAGTGACACTTGTTTTCTTTTTCAGAATAAGAAGACCTTGCTTTCCATCACCACTGGGGGCAGCGGCTCCATGTACTCCCTTCAGGGTGTCCACGGGGACATGAACGTCATTCTCTGGCCAATTCAGGTAGCGCCTTGTCGGTGAACTTCCAGAGGAGTTTGTTAGCTGAGCTTTCCTCGGAGTCCAAACCTCCAGACAGTAACTAAAAACTGACCTGAGGTGTGAGGAGAATAGGCTGGCAACAGGACAGCCGCTCCTGAGCTTCCTTCAGGAGCTTGTGCGATGAAAAAAAAAATGTGTGTGTGCCTGTGTGTATGTGTGCATGCATGTATGCGCTTGTGTGTATGTGTGTGCACATGTATGTGTGTGCCTGTGCGATAGTGTGTGTGTGTGTGTGTGTGTGTGTGTATCAGAGGTTAACTTTTGGGAGTCCGTTCTCCCTTTCCACCTTGTTGATACCAGGATTTCCTTGTCTTTTGTAGTACTGTGTGGTCAAAGCTTACAAGCTTTGAGCTTCTGGGCAGTTCTCCTGTCTCTGCCTCTCATCTTGCCTTGGCATGCTGGGATTGCAGATTCATGTTGCTGCATATATATGTATATGGATGTGTGTGTGTGTATGTTTATGTTTATATGGATGAATATATGTGAATAAATATATATACTGGATTTTTTGAGACAGGGTTTGCCTGTATAGCCATATAGCTCTGGCTGTCTTGAAACTCACTCTGTAGACCAGGCTGGCCTCAAAGTCAGAGATCCACCTACCTCTGCCTCCTGAGTGCTGGGATTAAAGGCGGCCTGCACCAACACCACCACCCTGCTCCATTCACTTTTTTACATAGGTTCTGGGTTCTCCTGCCTCAACCCGTTGGGTGCTGGGTTTAGGGCTTAGACTGCCATATCTGGCTTCCCAGGACAAGAATCAAGTTCACTGAGCTTCGAGGTGGGCTTCGGGGTCCTTAGACCCGGAGGATTATATCCACCCAGAATTTGGGGCTGCAGAGGGGAGTGAGCGAGATGGGCACTGGAAAGACCATTTGTAAAGACTGAGCTCGTCCTGTGGAGAGGCAGAAAACTGCGCATGCGCGCGCCCTCGCATGCGCCAGTGCCAAGGAGCAAATGGTCTCCCTAATGGAATACAATTTCCGGCTCTTTTGGCAGAGGATCCAGGTTGGCACAGTTTCAAGGTTTTTACTCATTCAAACTCTGCCAAGGAGGCTGAGCCAGGTAACAGCTAGGGAGAGCGGGTGGAAGGTAAGAGAAGGACCTGTGTCAATTCCCCAGGGCACCTCAGGCCTCTGACAGCACTTTCTCCCATTTGCAAGCCCAAATCGCCCTCTTCAAAGGTTTTTGGTTTTTTTTTTAAATTTAAGTTTTATTTTATGAGTTGTGCCGACTGTCTGTGTACCGTGTATATGCGTTGTTCGTGGAAGCCAGGATTATACACTGTCTGTGTACCCTGTATATGTGTTGTTCATGGAGGCCAGGATTATACACTGGGTTCCCTGGAACAGCAGTTACAGATGGTTGTGAGTCACCATGTAGGGCCTGGAAATCAAACTCAGGTCTTCTGGAAGAGCAGCCAAAGCTCTTAAAACACCAAGGCATCTCTCCAGCTGCAAAGCTTTTGTTTTTTTCAGATTTCTGTTTATTTATTTTATTGCTCTGGGTGTGTATGCTACAATTTTGTGGGTGCCCACAGAGTTCAGAAAAGGTCATCCAATCCCTTAGAAATGGAGTGACAGGTGAGTCCCTCCAATGGGTGCTGGGAACCAAGCTGGGTTCTCTGAAAGAGCAATAAGTCTTAACCATTGAGCCAGCTCTCCAGCCCCCAGATCAACTTCTGATGCCCATTTACAGTACAGACTTAACTCCTGTGACTTATCTGTGTTCTGTTTCTCTCCAGAGCGGCATCCTGCATTTCTGTGGCTTCCAGGTCTTAGAACCTCAACTGGTCTACGGCATTGGCCACACACCACCAGATGCCCGCACGCAGATCCTGGAAGGATGGAAGAAACGTCTGGAGACTGTCTGGGAGGAGACACCACTCTATTTTGCTCCAAGCAGCTTGTTTGACCTAAACTTCCAGGCAGGATTCTTACTGAAAAAAGACGTTCAAGAGGAGCAGAAAAACAACAAGTTTGGCCTCTCTGTGGGCCATCACTTGGGCAAGTCCATTCCGGCTGACAACCAGATCAAAGCTAAAAAATAAGATATGTATTTTTCTAACATGTAGTTAGACCCAGGTTTCATTTTTCCCAGCTTGCCTAACTTGCTTTCATTTTTCCCCTTCGATCCACAAGGCTAGGAAAAGGAGAAGCTCACATCATCATATTTGGATAGTTCTCCCGTGGCTGTGACTGCAAAATGAACCAAGTGAGATTAGGGGCCTCAGGTGGGAAATGAATCAGGGAAAGGGGTAGAAGCGAGCTGGAAAATACTCTTCTAAGTCATTTATGCCATATACGCCCTTTCCTTAGGCTAGCCCTGACTAGATGGCGCCCAATCCTCCATTGATTGGTTGCCTTTAATTACCTCCCTGTGGTTTAGGGCAGAAGGGAATTGCTCAAAGAAAACAATGACCGAGGGACTAACTTGTTTAGCAGTTAGTTAGCACTTAGCTAAAGCCTGTTTACGATACATCCTGGTTTCAATTACTGTGCAGTGACTGACATGCCGCCCAGGGGGATTGCTCTCCAGCTCTCCTCTGTCTTGTACACAGCACACTCAGATCCTGGGAACTGAATACTAACACAGGTCTCCGGCTTGCTCTTCCTTCCTTCCTTCCTTCCTTCCTTTCTTCCTCTTTTTTTTTGTCAAAATAAATGAATACATCACACTTCAAATGGTGGTGCATGCCTTTAAGCCCTTCAATACTTAAAAACAATAGCCTCCCTGCTGACCCGGAGAGGTAGCTTCAGCAGCTAAGAGCACTTGTTTGCAGAAAACCTCCATAAAGGCTAACAGCTGGTTCTAACTCCAGTTCCAAAGGATCCAGTGCCCTCTTCTGGCTTCTGCAGACACTGCATGCACACAGTGCACAGACATACATGCAGCCAAATAAATAAAAATAAATCCTAAATGCCAAAATGAAAACCAGTAGCCCTCTACCAAAGCAAAAATACAAGTGAATGTCTGGAAGGTTTTTCTGTTATATTGCGAAACCAATGATATTCCTTTTTTGTTTGTTTGTTTTTATAGATCTGTTTTATTTTTGATTCTCTGGTGTGTCCCTGAGTGTTTGTGAATATATGTGGACAAGTGCCCACAGACTCCAGAAGAGGGTCTTCTAGCACCCAGAGCTGGCATTCTAGGTGGTTGTGAGCCACTCGAAGTGTGTGCTGGGGAACCAAACTCAGGTCCTCTGCAAGAGCAGCAACCGCTCCTAGCTGTGAAACCATCTCTCCAGCCCCATAATTACATCCAGCTTAATGAGCTGTGTGGATATCATGTAGGTCTTATAGTAAATAATTTTAAGACTCCTCTCTCTCTCTCTCTCTTTCTCTCTCTCTCTCCCTGTGTGTGTGTGTGTTGGTGTATAACGAATAGTCTTACAAATGTGATACAAGCACCCTACTGTTGGACTACATTCTCAGTTCCCAATTTTGGCGCATGAAATTAAGTTTTATTTAGGTGTATACGCACACAAGCGTGGCATGCCTGTGGAGACTGGAAGATGGAGTCACATCTCCTGGCTGGGGTTATGGGTGCTTGTAAGCCCCCTGATGGAAGTGCTCAGAACTGAACTCTGCTTGGGTCCTCTGCTAGAACAGCAAGGGCTTCTAAATGTTGCATGTTGCATCACCTCTCTCTAGTCACTCAATTTAAATTCTTGAAATGCACACTGAGGCCGGGCGATGGTGGCGCACGCCTTTAATCCCAGCACTTGGGAGGCAGAGGCAGGCGGATTTCTGAGTTCGAGGCCAGCCTGGTCTACAGAGTGAGTTCCAGGACAGCCAGGACTACACAGAAAAACCCTGTCTCAAAAAAAAAAAAAAAAAAAAAACAAAAGGGGAAAAAAAAAAAAAAGAAATGCACACTGGGCATGATGGTGGGACTATCATCCCAAGCACTCAGGAGACCGAGGCAAGAAGGTCAGATATTTAAGGCTATCCTGAGCTACATAGTGAGTTTGAGACCATCTTGGGCTCCATGAGACCCTGTCTCTAGAAACAAACCTTGAAGTGTATCTCTTTCCACCCTGTGTGCAATTCAAGGAGATGTCAATAGTGCGCCCTCTTGTGGCAAATGGGATGAAAGTATACAAAACTAGGTGTCCAGAAAATTTGCAGACCTGACAACGCTGGATGCTTTGAAATTCATTTTAGCAAATCAACTCACTTCTTCTGATACCAAGGTGATTAAGTCAGAGTTATCTAGAGGAGCAGAATTTATAGTATGAATCTAGATAGATAGATGGATGGATAGATGGATGGATGGATAGACAGACAGAAAGGGGGTGTATTAGATTGGTTTGCAGGCTGTGTCCAGCTTCTCCAACAATAACTGTCTACCAAGAGAAGGTCCAAGAATCCAGTTGAATTTTTGTCCATGATATTAGATGTTGTTAGTCCCATGGGTTGAGAATAAGACCACTGTCACAATCTTTCAGCCAAATTTGAAGCAAGCTTTAAATACTGGCTAGAAGGATGGACTCTGGCCAGGTCTATTTCAGGGTTTCCATGAAACGGCCATGAGTCACATTTTTGCAGAGGCTTAAGAAGGCAACCCCCATAATACCGTCGTGTTTTCCACCATGTGTGATCAAGCTCATCCAGTGCAGTTGAGTTAACTAAACTTGTTTAGGGGAGTGAAAACACATGGCTTGTTACTTCTCAGACACAACAGCTTCCAGCATTTCAGGAAGTGTCTGTCCCTGGGCAAAAGGCTTACAGGTTAGAGGCATTTTTGTTTCATGGATTTCTCTCTCTTTTTAAAAATGATTTATTTTATTTATGAGTAAACTGTAGCTGTCTTCAGACATACCAGAAGAGGGCATCACAGATGGTTGTGAGTCACCATGTGGTTGCTGGGAATTGAACTCAGGACCTCTGGAAGAGCAGTCAGTGCTCTTAACCACTGAGTCACCTCTCCAGCCCTCATGAATCTCTTAGGAACAGTAAATTAAAAACGTAATCTTGGCTCTCACAGTGTCTCAGCTGATCTTCAGTATACACCAGAATTCCAAAGAAGTAGGTTATCGTACCAGTGAAGGAATAGATTTGCCAGTGAGAGTGAAGGCAAGCAGGCAAAGAAAGCAGCAACCTTCCTTCTTCCCTGTCCTTTATATGGGCTGTCAGCCGAAGGTGTCGTCCAGATTAAAGGTGGATCTTCCCACCTCAAAGATCTGGATTAAAAGTGAGTCTTCCTGACCTGGCCCACGCTGCCCCATGTTTGGGGGCCAAGTGCTCTGGTCCGTGCGGGTCAGTCAACAGGGTTTAGCAAGAGAGAGAGAGTGGGGACGGAGGTGCAAGAGACTCGAAGAATGGAGACAAGACAGTCTGATCAAGTCCCCTTTATTAAAAGGAGATCCTGGATATTTATAAGCACAAGCAGGGGAACGCAGCTGAAGACGATTTACCACAGGCCTTGCAGCTGGGGGCCACTAAACAACAAAACAAAATATTCGAGAAAAACAAGATGTTTATCAGAGTGTGCTCAGCTTTTGTGGGCTGTTGAAAAACAAGTCTCTTGTCAGAGTATATGGCCCGAGATGGCTACAAAGAAGATAGCCACTTTCTGCTAGGAGTCGGCTCTCAAGATCTTCGAATTTCGAATGATTTAATAATAATAAAAAAATCCCTCACAGGTGTGCCCAACAACTTGAGTTTTAACTAATTCCAGATGTCACACAGGTCAAAGGAGACTCTCCTGGGAGAGCAGTTTAGAGATTCAGTAACAAATGATGACCACAAGTAGGTAGCCTGAGATGGCCCAGCAGGGCTGCTTCATATATCAATACGAAGCACCTATCCCTGGTACCTACATGTTGGAAGGAGAGAAAGGACTCCTGAACGATATGTTCTGACCAAACATGTGCCATGGCATGTGTGCTTGAGAGAAGGCACGCGCACACACACAAACAGGTGTGCAAACACACAGATAAACAATGGAATGAGATGTTTTAAGAGCACTAGGAAATAAAGCGATATTGGAATTACAGGATGCTGTAAAAACGTGAACAATGGAAGTACATACCTTTGCAGAACTGTGGTATTGTGAAAAATGGCGGTTACAGACAGCTATGCTGGATGTTGAAAAATGTCAGGAAGAAAAAAGATTAAAGGGACAGAGGGAGCTGGTATACACAGGCCAATCAAGAAACTGTCCGTTAAGTCCATGCTTGTCAGATAGTCTAAGTGAGACTGGTTATCAGGAGGATGAACACTCCAGACACTGGGATGTCTTTAAGTTCAAGGAAGGGGAAATTAGGGAGCAGGGCTACAGCAAAGAAACTGGGAGACTGCCAGGTCAAATACTAACTGGAGTCAGAACAAATGGGGCTGTGGGCTCACTGCTCTAAGGAAAGACCCTGGAGGCTTTGAGCAGAGGTATACTAAAGCTTGTTTGAAAAGGGGAATTCTGGGTGATATGTGAGCAATCAAGGGTAAGAGGAGGATGGACTTGGCCCTCCCAGGATGCCGTTATAACAGTAAAGGGACCAGGTGTGTTTAACCAGATCAAAGGTTAGGCTTAACAGGATTTGGTGATGAATCAGAAGTGGAGTCCAAAACTGCAAAGGTCTATTGGCCTATGCAATTAGAAGGCAGAGATTCCATTTGCTGCAGTGAAGAAGGATCTGGAAGGAGCATTTGGGGTGGGGATGGGGATGGGCAGTGGTGGGACTAGCATTTGGTTTCCCTCATGTTATATTTGAGGTGTCTGCTAAGACAGTTGACACACAACGAGGAGCATCTCAGCAACATATGTCGAACTTAAGGAATTTGCTGGTTAGTGGTCCACATGTAATCTTCTACAGAGATGGTCTTAAAGCTGTAGGAGACCCGCTGACTGCTCTCTAAGGCTCTTCTATACTTGAGGTCAGGATGAGTTTGAAAAGAGGTTTGCACAAAACACAGCTCTCCCTCAAGTTTATTCTAGAGCCAAGGTTGAGTGCCTATGGATTAAGGGTATCTCAAACTCCCTGTTCCAATACACTTTCATCAAGTTATAAAGTTTTTATGGTAACCGAACAAACTTACAGAGCAAGGTACCTTAAAACTTCACAGGTGGAAACATCAGAGAGGTGGGTTACAGCCAGGCAGAGGAATCTCAACTATAGGCCTCAGACGCTGTTAAATCTGTGTGCCAGTTAGTTTTTTGCCAACCAGACACAAGGTAGAGTCCTCTGGGAAGAGGGAATTCAGTTGAGGGGTTGCCTCCTTCAGACTGCCTCTTGGAAAGTTGGGACGGGGGAAGCTGGGGCTAACATTTTGTATAATGATTGGTGTGAGAGGGGGCCCAGCTCACTGTGAGTGATCCCACCCCTGGGCAGGTAGTCCTGGGTCAGTTAAGAAAGGTAGCTGAGCAAGCCAGTAAGTATCTCTCTTCTATGGTCTCTGCTCTCCACTCCTGCTCTGGCTATCCAAGATGGATTACAACTGTAAACAGAAATGAACCCTTTCGGCCCCAACTTGCTCTTAGTTGTGGTGCTTTATCACAGCAACAGAAAGCAAACCAAGACGTTCGTTATCAGGATGTTTGATCCGACACAGTGGTGGGGTAAGGAATGGCTCTTTAGGGAGTTGAAGATAGTCCCGGACTCTAATTAGCCTCCCGACCTGGACCAGTCTCCACACTCATTGAAGTTTGTATTCAGACAGCCTTGGGAGACACAGGAATTCTCCTTCACACAAGGGAAGTGGAGAAGTAGACTTAGGCTGTCCTGAGAGCCAAGAGAAGAAAGTGCCAAGGAGGGAGGCAACGAGTGTATCAAACACTGTAGATAAGCCAAGTAAATGAGGTCTGAGGACAGACCGCCAGGCTTAGTCACTCCTTAGTAATTTGGACAAAGGCTATTTCAGTAGAATGGTACTGGTACGACACATGCCAGGTAGGTTCAAGGAGATAGGAGTTCTAGAAAGTGAAAGCTGTACAGAAGATATGTGACCAAAGAGAATCACTCACCTAATGCTGAACCAGACTATCTTTCAAGCCAAACTATCACCATCTTCAATTCTGCTGGGCCAGTTCGCAAGAGAGCCTCACAACCATGCTTGTTGACTATTTACCTCCTTTCATAGGACAGGCTAAGAGGAGTCATGGGACCCTCATCTGGGTATCTAGCTATTCCTCCCACACAGCTGTAAACAATTCTGACTTAACTGCACATGGTCCTGGAGAGGATAGAGGATAAAGATAGGGAAGAATGATGGGGGAGGGGCAAATTCACCTATGCAGTCCTGGGGAAAGTGCTGCAGACCTTCCAGAGTGGCTACTTTACAGTCACCTATACTCTCGACACCACAACTCCTCACCCACGGCTCTGTAAGTAAGCCTCATAAACACTGATTCCCTCAGTGAACCCCTAGGGAGTCACACATGCTGGGAACTCAGAAGGGATGGGTGGTGTTGACACCTCACCAAAGGAGAGGATTTTATTATTTATTTTTGATTGAGAGAAGTTTGTTATAGATTTCTAGATAGGGAGAGGGGAACAGCCATACCATTTGAATCTTGCATGGTAGTCAAGCTGACTTGAGCTGCATGGCAAACGGGAGGGGAACTTCAGAGACATTAAGGACGCTGGAGTAATAGGGAAATATGTATGCTTAGGCTCCAGGAGAAACAGGCAGAAGGAAAGCAGACGCAAAAGTTCCACCTGAGTCAGGACTCAGAAAGGAGGCTGTGCTGGCGCTAGTTCTTATGTTACCTTACCTGAGGATATTATCATTTGGAAGAGGGAACTGCAACAGAAAATACCACCAGAATGACCAGGCAGGAAGCACATGGTGCATTTTCTTAGTGATTGATGTGAAGGACCCAGCCCACTGAGGGTGGTGCAATCCTCTAGGCTGGTGGTCCTGAGTTCTATAAGAAAGTCGGCTGAACTTGGGAGGCAGAGGCAGGCGGATTTCTGAGTTCGAGGCCAGCCTGGTCTACAGAGTGAGTTCCAGGGCAGCCAAGGCTATACAGAGAAACCCTGTCTCGAAAAACAAAACAAGCCAGGCGGTGGTGGCCCACACCTTTAATCCCAGCACTTGGGAGGCAGAGGCAGGCGGATTTCTGAGTTCAAGGCCAGCCTGGTCTACAGAGTGAGTTCCAGGACAGCCAGGACTACACAGAAAAACCTTGTCTCGAAAAACCAAAAAAAAGAAAAAAGAAAAAAGAAAAAAAAAACAGAATAAAAAACAAACAAACAAAAAAAGAAAGTCGGCTGAGCAAGCCAGTAAGCAGTACCCTCCCATGGCCTTTGCATTAGCTCCTGCCTCTAGGTTCCTGCTCTGCTTGAGTTCCTGCCCTGATTTCCCTCAGTGATGTACTATAAACTGTTGGCTGAAATAAACTCTTTTCTCCCTAAGTTACTTTTTGTCTAGTGTTTTATGACATTGATAGGACCAAACAGAACTTGACTCCTGAGGGTTAGGGGATAGGAATTCTTTTCCTGATGTTTTAAGAAAATTGCATACCAATGAGATAAAAAACCTTGGTGCTAAGGATAAAGGATTATATCTTTTTTTTTCACAAATAAACTTTATTCTTGGGAATTTCATACACACATACAATGAAATATATCCACCCCAATGTTCCCGCTCCAACTCCCTCATCTCCCCCAACAAATCCACCCCTCACAACTCCCTGCCTTGTTCTATTTCTTTTTGTGATAACCCACTAAGTCCAACTAGTGCTGGTTTTACATGGGTGTGGGGCCTTCCACTGGAGCACAAGAAATCTGCTTGGGGAACACCCTAAAAGAATGATCCTTCCCTCCAGGAGCAGCTATCAACTGCTAACAGCAACACAGTAAGGGGTGAAGTCTGAAGAGTACTTCCCCCATCTATGCTAGAACTTTGGCTGGCTTGAGCTTGTGCAGATATTAGCTGCTGTGAGTTCATAGCTACTGTATCATAGGACTGGATCTTTCAATAAAGGAAAATGGTACCTAGTGTATGAGACATTAGAATAAGATGGCATCACTAGCAATGTTAACTCTGTATTTACTGTGAACCAGGAACCAAGTAAATTAATACACATTACTGGCTTAGCTCTGGTGACAGCCCTAAGGGGACAGTCTCCTTCACAGGAGTATTTGAGTACTTATGAATTGGTATATGGGATTGCAAAGTGTGGAAGTCAAGGCTCCATGCAAGAGCCAACAAACTCAAGAGCCGTTGCTTTTGTTTTGATATTTGTGTTGTGTGAACGCATGCAAGCTTTGCCATGATTCATTTCTGGAGGCCAGAGGACAACTGTACAGCATCAGTTCTTCATCCCATGGTTTTCTGGGTTCTGGGAATTGAACTCAGATTGTCAGGCTTATGAGACAAGCACCTTTACCAGACAAACCATCATGGTGGTTCATATTTTTGTTCTTGAAAGACTAATTTTATTTATGTGTATGTGTGAAGTAGAAACTTCTAGTTTCTTTGGAAAGTTAGTTATGTCAAATGTTTTGCAAGGCATACAGGTCAAAGGATGTTTTGCTATAACAGACATAGGTGAAAGGATGTTCTGATATAGCTAACACGTGAAAGTACCTGGGATAAAGGATAAATATGACCCCAGACAGTGAAGAAAAACACTGAGCATTGATTTTGTTTGCTCCACCTCGCTATTCTTCACTAACATGCATGTATTGGTTTGCCTTACATAGCATTGTTGAGCTCAACCTGTGGTAGGTCAACTATTGAAACTTGCCCAAGAACAGCAGCTTGCCACATCTGTGGCCTCTCCTAAGGCCAGTTGGGGTTTCTTCAGGATTTGAACTACAGCTGCTGGTTCATATATGGTGTGTGCCTGCTTAAAGGACTAGATTGAAGTGGCAGGCTTATGTGAGGTATCTGCCTGCCTACAGGACTGGTCTGCAGCTGCTGAGATGTATTTGGTATTTGCCATGGGTCTAAACTGCTGCCAAAAAGATCAAGCTCATCCCTAAAGAACTATCGCTTAACAGGTCCACTTCCCCCACATCCTAGTAACTTCTTCATTACCTCTGCTGGGTAGTGGGCTAAAGGAGAGGTTGAACCCTTATTAAAAGTTGCAAAACATGTATGCCTACATATATGTATATGCTTGGAAATGCCTGCAGAGGCCAGAATTCTGATTGCATGGAACTGGAGTTTCTAGCAGTTGTAAGCTGCCTGATATGTGGCAGGAACCAAACTCAGGTCCTCTGCAAAGCATGAGCTTGTAACTGCTGAGCCATCTTTCCAGCTGTCTTTTCATCTTGATTATTATACCTTTTCAGTGCTGTTTAAGCTTATTAGTGACAAATGTTTACATTTTCTGATTTTATGTGTACATGTGGTGTTTGTACATCTGTGTGTGGAGGGTAGAGGTCGACTTCAGGTCTGTTTTGATTGCTCTGTACCTCAATCCCTTATCAGGTTCTCCACAGAAGTTGGAGCTCAGAGATTCAGCAAGGCTGGCTGGTTAGTGAGCTCTTGGGAAACCCTGTTTCTACTTCCCCAGTGCTGGGGTTAGATGCAGATCACATCTGGCTTTTTCTGAGGTGGTAGCATCTCGACTGAGTCCTTTGCTGGCACACACTCTACTGGCTTGTCTCAAAATCACAGAGATTTTGAAAAATCATAGTGGGCCTACTTCTGCCCACTATGTCCTGCTAAGGCAGTTCTTCATATACTATATTCACAATATCCTTGTATCACTTATATTACTAACTTATTGTTTTTCTTTAATTCATCCTTTCCCACATCATCTGGTTAGTGGACATTAATTCTGTTTTGATATGCTGTGAACTGAACCCAGGGCTTTGCACCTGCTATGTATGTGAGTACTCTAACCAGAAGCTCCATGATGAGTCCCTCACACATGGTTCCAATCACTTCCCCAGCTGTTTCCAGTCTCCACAATTTCCCCACACTGCCGATACACTCAGGCTAACACAAAGTCTGAGGAGAAATAATCGCCACCCACTGCAAAATGAAAACTTTCAATGTTTTATTTTTGACTGCAGCTGTTTACAGAAATATAATTGCGAGTATACAAATGTTCCAATAGAAGCAAAATATCTTTTTAATATTTAACAAGTTATCACAGATAGCTAAAAACATAGATGCAAATGAAATTCCCCCAGAGAACAAACTGAGAATATCTGGTGTCAGTGCTCTGAAACTCCAACTGTGAAGCCGTATACACAACGTCACTCTTACGTCACTGCAGACAATGCAAGAAGGCAGGTCAGTGGTTGATCAGTGTGCTCAAGCAGGTAAAATTAAACAAAAACTCAAAATGGCAGAATGGCAGCTAAATCACTTGAGAACATGTGAATGAAATATTCCAAGTTACTCATTAAAACAGGAAGTAAAAGAAGAGAGTGAAACTCAGTCAAGTTGCCAGGAAAGCAGCAATCACTTGGAGCTTATCCTTAGAGGGAACAAGGTGAACAGATACATTCATTAGGTAGAAGGGGTTAGTTCAATTGCACTGCAGAAGTTCTCTAATGAGTGAAATTGTGATCACTTCGGTACAGGACAGCTCTGTTTTCTTTTCTCTCTGTCTCTCTTTCTGGTACCAGGGATTACACCTACCTTGGGTCTTGTGTGTAAAAAAGCCCCACCACTGAGCTCTAACTCCAACCAGGACGGTTTTTATTGGTCACAGAAGTTTGAGTCTAAACTCACTCTCAAGCATCTGGAGTTTATGTGTGAACGTAAGCTTTCCTGAGGCTCACTAACCAAAATAGTAACAACAGGCCACCCCTACAAACCATGCATATTATTACTGCTGGGCTGGGGAAGGAGCAGTGTGAGAGAGCAGGTAGGGGTGACACGGGCTGAATGCAGGATCTTTTAAGGAAGCATTACAAACCTGGGTTAAATAAATTGTGTAGACTGCTCTAGATCCAGTGACAGAGGGGAAAGGAGGGTGTCTCTACAGCATCCCAACAGCTTGCCTACTTACTTTCCAGCACCAGTTTGTAGAGTAAGCCACTTAGCACTGTTAGTGTGGGACAGATAGCAGTGATTCTCAGAAAGCAAGTATTCATTTAGTTTTACTCTGAAAAGTGAATCTCTCTTTCATGAGCTAACTCATCAGTGACTTGTAAACAGTGGAAGGAAGATTAATAATGGAAGTGCTGAATTCTAAAGAAAAAAAAAACTTGCTTAGCTTGTATTTATTAGGATGCACACAACTAAGAAGGGATATACCCAAATTATAAAATGCACTGTCTTATTATTTTGTTAAGTACTTTACCTGAAGTGTGAGTTCCAAGGAGAACCATCACTTGACTGCAGTGTTGAAATGCCAAGTAAGCTACTTGAAAAGAATCCTTATCTATTAAGAGAAGAAATTAAACAAGGTGCTATGTTGGCCTGGCCAGCCATCTATCTGAGATCTCAGATACAAGAAAAATGGTATGGAATGGCAATTCTGTTCTGAGAGCTGGTCTAGCCAGAGCAAAACCGTGTTCTGCTGTTAAATTAAGAGGCAACAAAGAGAAAACTTGTATTACACTGCCCACAATGTACCCATGTTATGCATAAACAGGAGACTGTAGCACCCATCAATTATTTTTGCTAAGTAAATGTCACAACAATTAAAGAAATACAGAACATTGCACCTATATATTGAAATCAGTCAGTTAATGTAAACTTTTTTAGTCAGTGGTAGGGAAATGCCAAACTAAGTTAAATGAATTATTAATAACTATACTATATATACAAAAAACAAATGCATTTCTTAGGCAGTACTGAGAATAAATTATTATTGTTGATAAATGACCACAGGTAAGGCTGAATATACATAAAGAAGAAATAATTATCTCTTAAAGAGTGGGGAAGAAGTTCACTAGCTTTCACTAGATGGAGCTCATACGAATGGCTCTGAAGCTAAGGATGCACTGGACTCACCTGGGGACTTGGGGCAGACAGACTGCTGGGCCCCACTTCAGATCTAATACAGTATGTCTGGGCTAATGCCCAAGAATGTGCACCTCTAACTAGCTCCCTGCTCACACTGATGCTAGCTGCTGGGTGGAGGGCCATACTGGTTTGCATAAACCACACAGGTAGAAACTATACACTATAGCATTCTTATATAAGGGACATGAAATATACAGGAAGGGGAATGGTTCTAAGTAACTCTCCAACACACTCATCAGCCAGTCAAACATTTTACTATTTCTAAAATGGTCTGAAAAATGTAGTCATTTCCCTACAGCTATATTTCAAGGTCTTAAGTCTTTTAGAAAATAGTAATTTCACACTTATTGTAAGTTACTTTAAATAAGCAGGCACCCAACACAGGAAGCCATCTATCCAAAATCAATGTGCAGTATTCTGAATAGTTAAGATGCATTCTTGGCTTTGTTTGGAATGATTAAAGTGCACACTAGAGTATGAAAATACTGCACACATACACCATCTTCGGCCCACCAGCAGCTGCAGACATACCTGCATGGGAACACAGCTTTGTCCCTGTGTCTAAGATACTACTGTCCTGAACCTGTCAATTTGTTGCTGATGGCCCTTCAAGCACCACCATAAGGAGCTGGATCAGAAACAAAAATGGACAAAACCAGGATACCCAATCCAACGGTATATCTGACACCAAGACCTACCTTAGCTTTCCCATGACTCAAATGACGTCTAAGTGTTTTCTGACATCAAGTTTTCCAAAGTCGATTAACTAAAGTTCTGATGGACAAGAAATAAACTACTCTGCCACATTTAATTAGGGGAAAAAAAAAAATCAATGTTACCCCCAGGCCTTACAAAACCTGTTTTAGTGACTGCTTTTCCCCTAGCCAATGAGGATCAGAGAAGAAGCTGAGATTAGTGCCTTTATCACACTTGACACACATTTCTGTGCATGAAGTCTCACAGACAGCCACATTTTTATTCTTATTCAGGTGAGACCCATCTATAATTTGTTGGGATGAGGAAATTAGATTTGATTCATACAAGCCTGAACAGTATGCACTTACTTTCCCAAGCAATTCTGCCAAAGCACTTTCTCTGTTATTTTTAAGTCAAAGGAACTGACAAAGTCATCTTTGGAAGAAGATGGAAGAAGTACAAGTTGGGATCTGATAAAACCAGTTGTTCACCATTTTGGCAATAGTGGAAGTTTTAAGAAGGGGGCACTGGCATGATAAAAAGGCACTTTTCCATAACATTTAATCTACATACAAAATATTAATGTAAAAAATTGCCTGAAACAGCAAGAGCAGTAAAAACAGAATTTTATTAGTATATGAGGCTTAGAATGGCATGAAAATAGAGTTAAAAATAATTAGGGTATTGGGACAATTTACAAATGATACTGTAGAGAGTCAATCTCCTGCATCATGAATGTCACCTCCACAGTTTAACTCTAGCGACAAAAGCAGGCAGAAGGGAAAAGGTCTCAGTATGTGTGATGGATGAGTGAATGTTAATCCTCTTGCTAGTGTGTATACCCAAGAGATCTCTCTCTCCCTCCCTCCCTCCCTCCCTCCTTCCCTCCCTCCCTCCCTCTCTGTCTCTCTCTCCTTCCCTCCCTTTTGGTGGTGCTTGGGATCAAAATTAGAGTCTTGAACATGCCATGTAAACTCTCTACCTCTGAGCCTCACCCTCAGGCCTGGGTTATTTCTCTGTCTACTGAATTAGTTTTTCTTTTTCACTGAGCCCCTCCAGGTAACTGAAAGCATGCAGATATAAAATGGCCATCTTGGTTTGAGATGGAGCCTGTGCTATAGATGCAAAGTAAAGCCCATAACTTTCAACTAATTACAAATCAGGAAATAGGGATAACAGAAAATTTTACTAGGAAAATGAAAAATTCTCAGGCTAACTCTGTGAATAAGTATAACTTTGCTGAATTTAAGAATTATTCAGGGGCTGGAGAGATGGCTCAGCAGTAAAGAGCACTGACTGCTCTTCCAGAGGTCCTGAGTTCAATTCCCAGCAACCACATGTTGGCTCAAAGCCATTTGTAATGGGATCCGATGCCCTCTTTTGGTGTGTTTGAAGACAGTGAAAGAGAGAGAGAGAGAGAGAGAGAGAGAGAGAGAGAGAGAGAGACAGAGAGAGAGAGAATGAGAATGAATGAATATGAATATATTATTCACTGTGGTTCTTATTTGCTGATAGATTTCATTTTCCCAAAACAAGCATTTACACTGGCTTAAAAAGGGGGTCCAGGTAAGGTGCTTCATACCAGCAGGCCCAGGACTTGGGCAGCATAGTGCAACTTCGCTGAAAAAATTAAAACAAACACTCAAAAGAAATTATCCCTTTCATTCTGAAAGGACATACGCACAATTTCTTCCTTCTATTTTTTCTGGGTACATCAGTCAAAATTCTGATAGGCAATAAATCTACTACAATGCAATTATAAACTATAATTCACAATATTATACAAAGAGGGAGCAAGGAAGGATGGAGAATGGGAGGGAAAGAAAGAGGTCTCTTGTTAATACTGCTTCTATAATAAAAGCCCTTTTAACACTTGTCTAAGGAGACAGGGTAAGACAGGTCTACATTGGCTAAATACCAAATAGCAACATGATGCTAGAATCAGAAAAGCCCACAGGCAATGCTTAGGAACAAAGTATCTAATGTCTTCTCCCTGGTGTAAAATGACAAGAAGGAGTAACTTGCACACACACATGGGCACATGCACTTGCACGCACACACACAGGTGTGTGTGTGTGGATGGAGAGAGAAAGGGAGGAAGGGAGGGAGAGAGGAAGAGGGAGAGGGAGAGGGAGAGGGAGAGGGAGAGGGAGAGGGAGAGGGAGAGGGAGAGGGAGCGGGAGCGGGAGTGGGAGCGAGAGCGCTAGTAAGCTCCAAGCATTTCTGTGAATTGCTGAAAGCAGGAGCCAAATGTAACGAAGGAATAAAATGTAGTTCACAGTTTATTTAGGTCCTTCTGCCAGATATAAATTTAATAAATCATGATTCCCAAGGCCTTTGCTGGCTCATTGAGTCTTCCCACTGGGAGCTGTAACTTGTAACAGTAACTGGGAAGCTGCATTCTTAGCACAAATATCAACCACTGAGCTAACTCTTCAATAAGAAGACAAATACTCTTTGTAACCCAATCATATATTCAGAACATTGTACTTAACATGGACCTTAAGGGGCAAGGAACATTTAACAATGTGATTAAACAAATAAGGCTCTGTCATATCTGAGCAGGAATATGTTAGCACAGCACAGCCCTTGTATAAATAACCACAGAAATGACGAGACTGAAAATGGGGTTTCTACCTCCATCCACTCAAAGCACGACAGTTCAGGTGATGTTCTGTTCTAAACTTAAACATTATAAAACAGAAATTGGTCCCGGTGACTTGGCATTGCCAATCAGCATTTATAAGGATAATCTGCTAGTACAGAATGAACAGAAGCTACCACACAATCCAGGCTTCTTGCTGCCACTTCATCCATGGCAGTATCAAACATTCTAATTTGATCTTGGTGAACAAACAGATTTCCTGAGTCTCCTACATGATCTCAGAAAATAATTCAGAAAACTCACAAGCAAATGTGGTTTTAAACTTTGACTTCTGTTTTTCTTAACATCTGCTAGGTCTGCTTTTTATGACACTCCAGACAAGACTCTAGTGTCTGTTTTACTTTTTAAAACTGAAGCACTGAATTGTGTGGCTGAACCTTCTTGTAACCCAAACTATGTTGGATGATTTTTCCCTATAGGAACTGGGGGAGAAAGGAGATACTCAGGAAATACTTTTGGTTTAGAGAATTTATAAAGTAGCTCTGGATATTAAAAGATGGGGAAATGTTATTAAAATTACAAACATGGTTTTTTAGTGTCTTTATAAATAAAAGGCATAGGATACAGAAAGCCAATTAATAACAACAACAACAATAATAAAATATTAAATATATAGTGAACGAAGACAGAGTGGCTCATTCTTGTCAAACACCATTTGACACACTGCTTCAAATAAATTTCCTTGCTCTTTAACATCTCGCTGAGTGAAAGATCCAGCAAACACACAGTAAGTTGCCTTCAGCTCCCTAGTAACATCTAGGAACTGCCTGATGGAATGGCTACAGATAAACAGGCCATTTGCTTCAAAAGGTGCTTAAATACTCAAGAAAGACATAACAAACTCCCCTCAATGTTATCAGATGCCACGCTGTGGTAGAACATCAGACAAACTCACAAATTTACCACAAAAATGTGTGGCAAAAAAGAATAGTTTATATATGTATATATATATATATATAAATTTCTATATTTATGCCAATGTACTCACTCAGTACAAATAGCAAAATAGTATACCATTTCCTAAATATAAAATATAGCTTTCCAAAAAAATGAAACACACATTAGATATAAACCATCCAAAACTTGAACGATTGAAAACTGTTTTCAAAATTAAATGACCAGAGTAGGTCTCTTTCTGGAAAGTTCCCTTCATATTGGCAAGAAGCCTGTACTACTGAAAACGTAATCCAATGCCTCTCAGAGAGAGAAAGGAAGGGCCAGGGCAGAGGGAGAAGGACAAAGAGAAAAAGCAAATGACAAGAACCAGTCAGGGGATCTGGCCATATAAACTAAACCAACACCAAGCTCCATACAATTCAACACATGCGGAGGATAGGGGAACAAAAAAATGAAAGGAAAACTAAGGGAAAAGGCAACAACCATGTACTGGCTAATTTTTAAAAGCTTAGAAAGTAAAAGAATTGAACATGAAACCAAAACATATCAACATACAGAAGCTGCATACATGATGGCCTAACGCTGCATTGACACTTTCCACATGCTGAAGATAATGAGACATGAGCATGTGTCTGGATGTAGGTGGTAGTGAGAAGCAGGCCCCCACGGGTGGACTCTACAACCAATGCTACAAATGCAAGTTCTGGAGTGTGTAACTTTGCTCTCTGTAGATGCAACACAAGTTAACTCTTTCTTTTTTTTTTTTTTTTTTTTTTTGGTTTTTCGAGACAGGGTTTCTCTGTATAGCCCGGGCTGTCCTGGAACTCACTCTGTAGACCAGGCTGGCCTCGAACTCAGAAATCCGCCTGCCTCTGCCTCCCGAGTGCTGGGATTAAAGGCGTGCGCCACCACCGCCCGGCCAAGTTAACTCTTTCTTTAAATCAATGATATGACCCTGTAGAGCCCAAGGCTGTGGGAACCATCACATAAGTAACCATTTCAACTGTAAAGCACTGAGGTGACTCGTGAATAGTCACTGCAGCTCGGGGACAAGTGACAGTTTGAGAAATGTTTGTTTGCCTTGTTTGTAAAATTAAAATTTATACTACTATCATCAGAGGGAAAACTTTGAAGACTTCAGAACAGCACCGTTCAT
Source organism: Grammomys surdaster (assembly GCF_004785775.1). Lineage (NCBI taxonomy): Eukaryota > Metazoa > Chordata > Mammalia > Rodentia > Muridae > Grammomys > Grammomys surdaster. The sequence continues at coordinate 8,287,448 of NW_021604632.1, forward strand.
GGAAGAAAGCAAAACAAAACAAAACAAAACAAAACAAAACAAAACAAAACAAAACA